>NC_087345.1:111585323-111888353 GCF_030014295.1 Loxodonta africana | reverse complement strand
TTTCAGTAGAGCATTCTTATTTAAAGTTAAAACATAGGTCATTACCCCTCCTCACAAGGTTTTATGCCATGAACATAGCAAATACAGAGAGAGGCTATGTGTGTCACACACACCAAAAAAAAACAGTATACCTAAATGTTGAAATCACTTCCAATGCATGTAGAAAATATATTACATTTGTATTCTCTCTGGAATGAAAGGTAAGTGTGGTAAATTTGATCTTCCCTATAATTTCAGAAATTTTACTAAACATTCTAATGACATCCGGATTTAGAGAATGTAGCAATGGTATGACCTTATAGAAATGTGTTTATTATTTAGACCTCAGGCATCTACTTTTCTCTTATCTTAAACACTCAAAAATAAGATTACTCCTTAAACCTGGTATTCATTGCTGAATAAAAACTAAAATTGGTTATGGGAACACTGCTTTAAAGAAATAAGCCCAAGCTGATTTTCAGTCATGCTCTCCTTGGAAACTCTACGGGGCAGTTCTACTCTGTCCTGTAGGGTCGCTATGAGTCGGAATCGACTCGATGGCACTGGGTTTTTTTGGATCATTAACAATGTCAACTTCATCTCTGAGTATTTTTATTCATAAATCAAATTGTAGGGACATAAAATTATGCTTGCTACATTCTAATAATGAACAGCTTAATTTTATAGTTACTTACGTTACCAGGTTTCATTAGAAGACATATTTCTGTAGTACCCACAGTCTCAATTATAGAATTGCTCACCGTTCACAAATTAAAACTAATATATGGCATTAGCAGCTACCTTTCTTTTCAAGTGGTACCTGGTACAATGAAAAGAACTTTACAGTGAGAACCAAAACTCCAATGTTCTAGTCTCACCGCTGCTATAAATTCAAGGCATTTAGCTTTCAAAATAGCAAAATCTACTTGCTGTCTGAAGCTCTTTCCCTAATAGTTAAAATTGTCTCTCGATCATTACAGTAATTAAAAGAATATCTGATCTTATCTCACTTCTAAATCTACCATCAAGGTAAATAACTAATGTCTTCTTAAATCAAAATTGAAAATGAAAAATTAACTATTCAATCATGAGAAGATAAATGAAAATGAAATATTTATATACTCTGTTGATGACTGTCCCCAATGACTTTCTAACTGTTCAACAGCAAGCAAGGGCTTTCTATACAATTAAAAGCTGAGGGATTCATGAATCTATTTTTAGTACACAACTATCCACCCCACAATCCTAAAGCTAGATCACACAGGTGCTCCTAAGTGTTAGGAACCATTGATTTTTGAGGCTATGAGTGAGCATCTTTCTCCCAAGGCTATCATCAGCTTCATTCTTGCATTTCATCTAGGTCACAGAACATCTTTTTGGATACTTAAAACCTAAATCATAATTTAACTAATTGCTAAGTACCTGAACATAACTTTAAAAGTTATCTATGTCTTTCAATTTTTCTCCGCTTCTTGTTATATGAAATAACTTTAAAAGGAAAATCAGGAAGGACAATACTCAATACATGGAAGGTCAGCTCAATTGGACTGGACCAAAGCAAAGAAGTTTCTGGGATAAACTGAATGCTTCAAAGGTCAGCGGAGCAAGGGCGGAGGTTTGGGGACCATGGTTTAAGGGGACTTCTAAGTCAATTGGCAAAATAATTCTATTAAGAAAACATTCTGCATCCCACTTTGAAATGTGGCGTCTGGGGTCTTAAATGCTAACAAGCGGCCATCTAAGATGCAGCAATTGGTCTCAACTCACCTGGATCAAAGGAGAATGAAGAACACCAAGGTCACACGATAACTAAGAGCCCAAGAGACAGAAAGGGCCACATGAACCAGAGACCTACATCATCCTGAGACCAGAAGAGCTAGTTGGTGCCCGGCCACAACTGATGACTGCCCTGACAGGGAGCACAACAGAGAACCCCTGAGGGAGCAGGAGATCAGTGGGATGCAGACCCCAAATTCACACAAAAAGACCGTACTTAATGGTCTGACTGAGACTAGAGGAATCCCGGCGGTCATGGTCCCCAAACCTTCTGTTGGCACAGGACGGGAACCATTCCCGAAGACAACTCATCAGACATGAAAGGGACTGGACAGTGGGTAGGAGAGAGATGCTGATGAAGAGTGAGCTAATTATATCAGGTGGACACTTGAGACTGTGTTGGCACCTCCTGTCTGGAGGGGGGATGGGAGGATAGAGAAAGTTGGAAGCTGGCAAAATTGTCACAAAAGGAGAGACTGGAAGGGCTGACTCATTAGGGGGAGAGCAAGTGGGAGTACGGAGTAAGGTGTATATAAACTTATATGTGACAGTCTGACTTGATTTGTAAACGTTCACTTGAAGCTCAATAAAAGTTAATAAAAAGAAAAAGGAAAATCAGTAGTAATCGAGCCACCTGTAACAAAGCAACAGTGTTCCCAATTGCCTCCAACAAAATATAGTAGGTTTATATTTTAGAAAAATACCATCTATTCCCAGGAAAGAACATGAGCATTACAATCAATTATATACGTGACAAATATAGGGCTGTGGGTGTGCTTTGCTTTCAAAGCAACCTTAATCACATACAAAAGCCACACAGTGGTGAGTAAAGAAAGTGAGCTGTTTCAGCAAAAAGCAACGTGGAAGGTTGTTTCAGCCATGCTTTACAGGACACATCTATATAAGGAGGGCTTCTATATTGCACTTTAACAATTATGTTGTCCACTTTGACCAAGATAAAGTGTTTGGGTATGCTTTTTTTTGTTTCCAGTAAAACTAATTATTTGAAATAGTTCATTACATTCAACTCTCCTGTGACTGTAAAAGGCGTTTGGGAACACGGAAAGGAAACAATTCAATGAATTCATAAAATCCACAGCTGATCTAAAAGCTCCCGTGTAGCCAATCATTAAATCGCATTCCTTCAGAGCATGAGCTCATGTTTGGTTTGTTTTGGATGTTTGATTCTTATGGGCCAGGACAGGACCCTCACATTGAGGAGCCAGAGAGGGACAGGCGTGACAAGAAAGGGCATCAAAGGACATGGGCTGTTCACAAACTGCATCATCAGCCCCTGAATAATTGAGAGTTGACTGTAACTAACTACCTGCTGAAATCAAAACATGTATCATGCTCCTATCACTTGATGCCAAAAAAAAAAGCACACTTATTTTTTTAAGCAAACCCCACACAAAGCTGACAGTGCATTACATTCCTGCTTGCCATGCTCCTCCGGAACCTTACCTAGGGGGGAAGTCACCAGGTAATTTATTAACCAAATTACACCAAGAGGCTTGCATCCTGTGGAATTGAATTTGTACTTCAAAATTCACCAGAAAAATAGATTCACCATAAAAATAAGACTTTTCTAAGTAAGATATATCTAAAATAGCACATTAAAAACGTCATCAAAGTATTGAGAGAATTCTGTCAGGATAACTATACTTTTATATTGCTTCTAATTCATGTTAATAAAGAAAAAAAATCTCAACTATTTGTTGCCTGATTACCTGACCCAATATTTGGCAGGTGTTCTATTTATTATGAAACCGATTCAGTATTCAGTGTCAACCAGCATGTACTGAGCATCTCCCATGTGCTAGGGACTGTCATGTATTACTTTACTACACACAAAAAAATTAAACTATTGATCCTACTGAATCATTTCACATAACTTTTTTCATTATCTCCCACTCTGTAAAGTAGCAGCAAGTATTTTAGCAACTACTAAAATTTACGTGACACACAATACACATATATTCCACAACATATTTTAAATATAGTTGTCATTACATCAATTGATGAGCAGATGCCAATTAACAGCTCCACTGTACACATCTATTAAGACATAGACTGTAAGCATCTGGCCATAAAGCCAGTTAATGGAATACTGTCATGATTCACACTGTTCCTCTATTACTCAAGGATGCAGACAATTTCCTAAACATAGTTTTTTCTCCTTATAACTACACTTCGTCCTGATTAGGCAAGAAAGCAAACTCTGCCTCTCTTTTAAAAGCTTCAGCAAATATTAAGGTGCCTAAAGTTCTTTCACTTGTCCCTAGGTGATGCAAACGCTTTGTGCTCCATTGCTAACCTAAAGGTGGATGGTTCAAACCCACCCAGGGGTACTGCAGAAGAAAAGTCCTAGCAATCTGCTTCATTAAGATTTAAAAAAAAAAAAAGTTGCCATCCACTTAACTCCAATTCATGGCAACTCCACCTGTTACAGAGTAAAACTGCTCCATAGGGTTTTCTTGGCTATAATCTTTATGGAAGCATGTCACCACTGGGTAGGTTCAAACTGCCAACCTTTCAGTTAGCAGCTGATTGCAAACTGCATGCACACCCAGGGACTTCCATTAAGATTTCAACCAAGAAAGCTCTATGGAGCAGTTCTACTCTGTAACACATGGGGTAGCTATGAATTGCAATCCACTCAACGACAACTAAGTCTTTTCATGCAAGTTTTCACAAGTTCTTATCTTTCAGTTGAAAGATAATTTTAACTTAATCTGAACTTTGTCTTTTTATGATTTCTGCACATAGTTGTACTATAAATAAATTGTTTTAACCTATTAATGATATTAACCTAAAAATAATGTGTTGACGGATGAAAACTGTATTTCCTTTCTTTGTACTTTCTGGAGTCTCTTACAAATTAGGAATTATTTTCTTTATAAGCCCACTTTTTTTCTTGATTTTGCATTTACATACATTGTCACCCTCACTTCTCAGCTTCCAGAAGGGATGAATATAAAACCAAGACCCTTCATTGCCCGCAGCATCCAAAGACACGCGCATGGCATTCTTCTCCAGTAAAGCAGGTAATCTCTTGTTGACAGTCAGATATTTGTTGCTTTTTATATGCAGTAGCTGTAGGGAAAAGACATGAGTTACCACCTTCATTCTTTGATCTCCTCTGTTAATTACATTTATGTTTATACATGCATCATGTACCACATCACAAGGCTTGGAGATTAAACACAGGAGCTGTTTTCACTCTCCACACTCACCACCTTTCTGACTTGACTACCACAACCTGCCTTTAGGGTCCTCCTCACCTCCACCCCCAAATCTTCTTCACAATGACGTGGGCACATGAGGAAAACAAACCAGGGGACACTTCAGAATGATTTTCATCTACTGATAAATAATGGAATAATGCCAGGCTTTCCAAAGGAAGCCTGGAGGTTCCCCTAAACCACATCCTTTCTCAATTCCTGCACAGCCACAAAAACAGAATAAACTAAAGATAAACAAAGAAGCTGAGATAATGCATCAGCGGACTTAGTATTATTAGCCATGCCTGCCTACATGCGTGCTCAAGCTCTTTCTCCATGAGGCGGCAGCCTGGCCTTTACTTTCAGTGTGAATCCTAAAAAGGCTCTGCAGCCTGCACAAGAGGATGCCGATCTTACCCCCATCTCGGATGGGGGTAGAAGCCTCATTTCTCAGGGTGTTTGGAGTTCATGGACCAAATATTTCCAAACCTTTTCTTCTTTCAGTTGCCGTCGAGCTGGTTCTGACTCATGGCAACCCAGCATGTGTCAGAGCAGACCTGTACTTCACGGAATTTTCAATGGTTGATTGTTTTGGAAGTAAATCATCAGGTCTTTCCTCCAAGGCATCTCTGGGTGGACTCAAACCACCAACCTTTCAGTTAGCAGCCAAGTGTGTTAACTGTTTGCACCACCCAGAGACTTCACTTCCATAACTATAGATCAATATAGTGCTGACAACTTTGATTCAACTGAGTAAAGAAAAACAAAACAGGACAACCCTCCTATCTACCGTCACAAGCACCTCAAAAACAAAAGGTCATTTTAATACCCAAAATATCAGAAGGAATTTATCTCAGAATGAAAGACAGTTCTTTAATTGAAAAAAAAAAATCACGTTTTTGAACAGCTCATTATTATATACTTGGCTGTCATTTTACCAAAGATCAATGAGAATACTCATGGACTGATTCCAGTCCTTTGGCATCCACCATGTTGTGCACTTGATTCAGCCCCTAACTGATCACACAGGCATCTGTACTTCAGGTACTTGACAAGGAACAGAAGCTCCATTTGTGGCCACTTAATACCTAATCAAAACTTGGTGAGAGAACTGCTGGTGGGATTGTAAAATGGTACAACCACTTTGGAAATCCATCTGGCGTTATCTTAAACAGTTAGAAATAGAACTACCATACAACCCAGAAATCCCACTCCTCGGAATATACCCTAGAGATACAAGAGCCTTCACACAAACAGACATATGCACACCCATGTTTATTGCAGCTCTGTTTACAATAGCAAAAAGCTGGAAGCAACCAAGATGTCCATCAACGGATGAATGGGTAAATAAATTGTGGTATATTCACACAATGGAATACTACGCATCGATAAAGAACAGTGACGAATCTCTGAAACATTTCATAACATGGAGGAATCTGGAAGGCATTATGCTGAGCGAAATGAGTCAGAGGCAAAAGGACAAATATTGTATAAGACCACTATTATAAGATCTTGAGAAACAGAAAAAACGGAGAAGAACACATACTTTTCTGGTTACAAAGGGGGGAGGGAGGGAGGGAGGGAGAGGGTTTTTTACTGATCAATCAGTAGATAAGAACTGCTTTGGGTGAAGGGAAAGACAACACACAATACAAGGAAGGTCAGCCTAATTGGACTGCACTAAAAGCAAAGAGGTTTCCGGGATAAAATGAAAGCTTCAAAGGTCAGTGGAGCAGGGGCTGGGGTCTGGGGAACATGGTTTGAGGGGACTTCTAAGTCAACGGGCAAAATAATTCTATTACGAAAACATCCTGCATCCCACTTTGAACTGTGGCGCCTGGGGTCCTAAATGCCAACAAGCGGCCATCTAAGATACATCAATTGGTCTCAACCCACCTGGAGCAAAGGCAAAGGAAGAACACCAAGGCCACACGACAACTAAGAACCCAAGAGACAGAAAGGGCCACATGAACCAGAGACCTACATTATCCTGAGACCAGAAGAACTAGTTGGTGCCCGGCCACAATCGATGTCTGCCCTGCTAGGGAGCACAACAGACAACTCCTGAGGGAGCAGGAGGCCAATGGGACACAGACCCCAAATTCTCATAAAAAGACCATACCTAATGATATGAATGCGACTAGAGGAATCCCAGAGACAATGCTCCCCAGAACTTCTGATGGCACAGGACAGGAACCATCCCCGAAGACAACTCATCAGGCATGAAAAGGACTGGTCAGCGGGGGGGAGAGAGATGCTGATGAAGAGTGAGCCAATTAAATTAGGTGGACACTGGAGAGTGTGTTGGCAACTCTTGACTGGAGGGGGGATGGGAAGATAGAGAGAGAGAGAAGATGGCAAAATTGGCACGAAACGAGAGACTGAAAGGGCTGACTCAACAGGGGGAGAGCAAGTGGGAGAAGGGAGTATGATGTATGTAAACCTACATGTGACAGACTGATTGGAATGGTAAATGTTCACTTGAAGCTTAATAAAAATTAATTAAAAAAAAAAAAAAAGAAAAGAAAACCTAACAAAAAAAAAAAAAAACTTGGTGAGAAAAACAATATTCATGGAGGACTGCCCAAGGTACATGCAGCCCACTCATGGTACAGGTACTACATTATCTGTTGTTGTTTTTGTTAGGTGCCATCGAGTCAGTTCCAACTCACTGCAACCCTATGTGCAACGTAAGGAAACACTGCCCAGTCCTGTGCCATCCTCACAATCGTTGTTATGCTTAAGCCCACTGTTGCAGCCACTGTGTCAATCCATCTCATTGAAGGTCTTCCTCTTTTTCGCTGACCCTCTACCTTACCAAGCACGTTGCCCTTCTCTAGGGACTGATCCCTCCTGATAACATGTCCACACATTATCTATCATTATTAATATCATTACTAAATCATATATTCAGGGAACTGCAAACCTTAGCTCTCTCTTCCTGCCCCATCAGAGAACTGCTTTGACTGCCTATGCTCTGGCATTTTAACATTGGCCTATGACAAAACATCAGGGAATATTATTTTTAAAAACAGCTCTATGAAACACCTCATTGTAGTATTCACTGTAAGGAAGTTGTTAAGACTATTGTTCACTATATTAAACAGTGTCCTCTTTATGAGAGTTGATAGAAGAAACATTGCTCTGGTCTTATTCCTGGTAACAGTTGTGCTTCTAGACCTCTGACTTAGTGCTATGTTAAGGACGCTATATGTAAATGCTGTGACATGTTTGCTTCCCTTCTGGCTAAGGGGACAACAAAAAGGCTTCCAGAAAAGTTTGACCAGACTTTGCAGCATGGATTGTATAAACATGCCTCACCTCTGAATTCACATTATTTATTCAACCATCATTTTTTCTTTGACCCAACTGCCTTACTTACTTCTTTTTTATCTTGTTATGTGGTATGTATTTTTGAAGATGCCTTACATTCTTTTTGGAACAAGGTGGGGCATATATTAACAAATAACCATAGAAAAAGCTAAAACAATCAAATGAAGCACAAGAAAAGAATGTAGCTAAGATAAATCAGAGCATGCATACTACCTGAAATAGCAATAACAACTCAAGGATGATTTCCATATAAAAGTACAATTTGAAACTTTCCTCTCTCTATAAAATGGAAAGAAAAAGCTTCATGTGTTACAAATTAGTCCCACTAATTATAAAGGGCTATTTTATTAGAAATCACATTTCTTCATCCACTGTCTTTTGATGTAGTAACGACGTATATTTGCGCATACATCCAGATAAATTCTTCATGTGCACACACAGAACTTATTCCCAAATCTATAAAACAGTATGCTGAACATCAACTGGAAATGTCACTGTATCAGTAATTCCCACCAAAGAACAAACTATTGTATCTCAAAATTTTAATGCAGTTTAGCATTCATACCAAATGCAAATTACCCATAAAACATTCATCTCTTTTAGGAGAAAGTAAATATTTTAGAGACTTACTTGTATAACATTACTGTATTTCACAATTTCTCCCAACAGCTTCTTGTTCTCTGATTCATTTTGTTTTTGTTCCAGTTCTGCAGCATGCTATAAAATGATTATTAAGTATTCAGTGTGGTAATGTAATAAACAGAGTTCAGTAAGTGACAAGGATGTAAGTATATCTGAACATTTATGTATGCCAAGCACTGCTCTAGGAACAAAGAATAAAACTATGAATAAAATAGGCTGGTTCCTTTACTCTCGATGCTTTGGAGGGAGGAGGGCACATGGAGTAGATAATCATATAAATCATTATATTTCATCAGAGTGAAATAATCATCTCAATTTAATGCTGAAATACAGCCAAATATCCTGGGCCACTCATATGTTGGAAATTTCAGAAAAGTACTAGGCTCTTTCGTCTTATAAAATTACTGTAAGAAGAAATACTGCAAGTAAAACCAACCAAGATGATAAGTGAATTTCAACAGCTCAAAATACAGTTTCAATCCTGAAAATAACAGGAATTTTAATGACACATAAAACTAAGTTCTATCAAAATTACACTCAGCCAAACCAGAAAAATAGACTTCCATTATTATTTTTTTTCCATGTCTTTCAGAAAAAAAAAAAAAAAAAACGCACTCTGTCTAGTAAAATATGACTGGATTTGATATTCCAACAGAGATTCTGAATTGGTTTCCAGATTGACGTGAAGCTTTGAATTACTCTGGCATACCCTAAAAATAGTAGCAAGAATGTGTGACCTACGTTCCTGGAAGTAAATGGTCGCACCTTAGAACTTTTGTCTTCCATTTTCAATGTGTTGCTACATCTATTCTAACTCTCTGTGTATTGGGTACAATTACAAAGCTAGAACACTATGAATACATATCTTCCATTATTACTCGTCTAAGTCCAGCCTAAGCCAGACAAATGCAAGTTCTGCCCTTACCTGTAATTTCTTCAGCAAGGCTGCTTCTGTGTGGTTCCCTTGTTTGGCTTGCTTGGCTTTCCAATATTGCTTCTGGGCAGAATACCGGTTCATAGGGCACACCTTGAAAAGGCAGTCTACAAGAAACCAGCAAAACAAAAACACTGTAACTATGGATACCAGCATCTCTCAGATCCCCCTTATAGTCTAGTATTTTACAAAATCTTGGAATCCATGACTATAACGAACATTTAAAGATCATCTAATCCATCCTCTAACCAATTCTTTTAATTCCCTCTATAACATCCTTTTCAAATAATTTTTTATACTCAGTTAAAATAATCCCTCTCCATTAGCTGAAGTTTTTTTATAGTATAGCCAGTGCAATGTATAAAGAAATCAAACCAGTGTAATCATTACATTATAAGCACCTCTTAATTATGGTGGACTACCTGGTCTTCGAAAGTGCATAGAAAGAGACATGTGACTTTCACTGCCTTATCTGACCTTGCTCAATTAGTTATTTGTGATAAGCATCTTTGACAGCCAAAGTGGTGCAGGAAGTACAAACAATCAAGCTGACCATTATAGTCATCTATTCCCCAAGTCATCACTTCCAGGTTGTGCATATTGGAGGTAAATACAGTATAGAAATCTGAGAGGCAGTGTGATATAATGGAAAAATAGGGCAAAGCAAAACAAAACAAAAATAAATAAACCAAGGTGATAGTCCGGAGTCTATCCCTAAGTATCATGATAGGAAAACCTATGAGAATACTAGAATTTGAGATATTGTCAAGCTCAAAAGTAAAATATTTTCTTTTTAATGGGAAAAATGGAAGTCTTCCACATGTGAATAATTTTGTATGCTTGGAATGGATCGGGTCAATTTTTTATATTCTATGATAAAGGAATAGTGATATAAATAATCCAAGCATTATTTTCATTTTTCTCACAAAACAAAAAAAAATTGCCTGAATTTAATATAACAAATCTACCTTTGTTTGGTTGATTTGTGTTAATATTTAAAATCATTCTCATTTCTCAAATATGTGCCACAAAAATAAAATTCAGTCAACTCAACTATCCATTTTAGCCACATTCTTGACTACATTATCTAACATGCTCAAGTTCTATTTTTCTCTCTAAAATTAATGATAAAATCAAATGCTGGGCTTAATCTTTTTCAAATTTCAGTTTCTTACAGTTGTAAAGGCATAGATGATCAAAGAATAAGGCTGTGAATTTTCTTAAGGAATTTAGAAAATAGAGAAGAAATATTTTTGGTGTTATAGCTTATAATTACAAGCACAAATTCTATCAATCACCCCCCCCCCACACACAGACACACAAGTCTACAGAAAACTAATTATTAAATTCTAGTATAATCCACTGATGTGGATGAGTTAATATTCTATAGGTAGCAGAAAACAGACACCTTCCAACTGCTAAACATAGGCTGAGAGACAGTCACGATTACTGTATGACATAATAATCACCCCTTGTCACATGCATGTGACAGCCAAAGAACTAGACCTGAATGCTGGTCCACTTGGCAGTATATCTTATAAATCCTAGAAATTATTTCATATATACTAACAACTACAAAGAGAATATATGAACTTTTTAAAGCACAAATACAGAGTTTGTTCACAGATATCACTAAAAAGGTGCTCCCAATTTACTGAAGCCAACTCTTCTGACTCTCCTCTATCAGGCAAGAGGCCAGACTCTACTTTGTTTTAGCGTTCAAGTACAACTGAACTCTATAACCTTCAGTCTACACATCTGACTTTACTTATGTAATGAAAACAGAAGGAGAAGGGTTTGTTCCTCTCCATTACTACAAATTCCTAAGAAATCTTAGTCCTTGAGTGAAGTAGAAATGAAGGGCTCCTTGACAGAAAAAAATATTTGTTTCTAAATTCTAGACCATCTCAATCAAAGATACCACTAGCTATCGTGCAGACCATGCTGTGGCCAAACCACTCCTGATCACTGTGGCTGAGGTCATTATGAAATGAAGGCAAATACTTGGCCAACCCATGATTACTGTAACCCCCTACCAGGGCCCAGGCCCTGTGCTGCTAGGTGCTAAACTCAGACTCAGTTCTCAGAAAGTTCACAGTCTAGAAGATGTGACAGACATCTAGTATGAGTTGAAGTTGCACAGTGGAGCTTGTGGGAGGTGCTATGGGGCACAAAGATGCCTTGGTCAGCTTTACCAGACGAGGTCTGAAGGAGAAGACACATGCCAAATTTTAAAGAATCAGTACTAATTCAGCACATGGGCATGGGGTTCAGATGCTCAGAAAGGAGGCGCATTTGAAACAGAGCCAGTGGCTGGTGCAAAGGCAGCAAAGGAGAATGCCAAGGGATCAGTAACTGCTCAGGAAACTGCCTAGGCTGTGAGAGGAAAATGTAGTGTTTGGCTGAGGTAGCATCTGCAGGGTGTTATGTGTTGGGCTGAGGAGTTTGGACTTTATCCCATGGAAGATGTTAAACTATTAGAGTCTTCAGCTCTTACCACATGTGAAAGATGACAGGAGCAAGAGCAAAAAGCTCAGCATGCAAGTTTCATTTGAGACGGTGAAGATCCAAATTTGGCTGTACAGAAGTTGTAGGGTAGACATACATTTAAACAAAAACAGCAGAACCAACGGGCTTAATAATCTGTTAGATGCTGAGGTGGGGAAAGAGGAGGAAGAGAGAAAGTAAAGACGGCCAAAATAATGAACAAGGTTCCCTCCACTCTCCCTGTCTGAGGTACAAAGGCTTCAATTTCAAGAGCCCTTTTCACTTTCAGGGCTTAGTTTTTATGGTTTCCCTCAGTAACCTGCCACAGGTGACATCCCATTTCCTATTACAGTAAATAACTGGTATTTGTTTCAGTGTGGAGACTAATTTCCAGAACTATTTTCGTTGCTAGGAGGGAACACAGGGCATATACAGCCTTCTGTAAAAATGCTTCT
This sequence comes from Loxodonta africana, assembly GCF_030014295.1. Taxonomy (NCBI): domain Eukaryota; kingdom Metazoa; phylum Chordata; class Mammalia; order Proboscidea; family Elephantidae; genus Loxodonta; species Loxodonta africana. The sequence continues at coordinate 111,875,523 of NC_087345.1, read as the reverse complement.
GCTGCTGTTGCTGTTGCTGCTGACGGTGGCAGTGTGTGTGTGTGTGTGCATGTGTGTTTTCAATTCCCTGTCTCCTTTACTATACATTAAAAACATATATATTGGTCCTGGGCTATTCTGTCTGATTCTAAATTTACTGCATGATTGATAAAAATATTAATAATACCTACCACACCTAATTCATAGGGCTGCTGAGATGTACAAAAACAGTCTGTGTGAAGGTACTCTGTGAACTTTAAGCCCTATTATGAACATAAGGCATTATGATTAACATTGCTTCATTCCTTCAGCAGTAGCGCCACTAAGATTAAGAGATGACTAAACCCTTATAGAGCTTTCACCAAAGAGAAACAAAAAGTAGAGTTCTCTCATAAAACCTGAATACAGACCAAAAGTGCCCAATTAATGACAAAGGGTTTGCCTCCTTCGGATTAAGGTACACCAGTATGTTTTGTATAAAGTTCTCAAAAACAGAATAGCAGTGGGCAAAATATTTTATCTCTATTACCTTGTAATATCTCTTAAAACATGCAGATACAATGACTAGCACAGTAAGGGTGGAGACTTTGACAAGCCTCCTGCTCTTTTTGGCATGCAGGAGCTCAGCTATTTCACAGCCTACCCACTCTCATCTGAGCTCCCAGCCCTGCTTCTAAAACTAAAAAAAAAAAAAAAAAAAAAACTAGCTCCCTAGTATTCTGCAGTTCACTCATTCTCTAAAATTAGAGGTGCATAAACTGCTAGGAAGAAGTTTTAGGGGGGTCTTCAATTAGAAATTGGTTTAGCATTTTTATTTTTTCCTTAGGTAACAATAATATCTTCAGCATTTCAAGACTCAAAGAACAAAAAAAAATGCAAAAGTTTGCCTCACAGCGCAAGCTCCAAAAGCAGAAATAAAAGGAAGTAATCTGAGTTAAATTTTTAAAAAGATTAACCTTAAATCCTAAGGCCGACAGTTTTGCAGAATTACAGAAGTTCGGGAAATATTAGTAATCCAACAAGATGTGTTGTGTCCAGTCAGGCAATATTGTAAGAACAATGGTTTAGGATTAGAACATTTTTTTTGTACCTATGGAAGGAAATTAAACTTCTCATAAGTTTAAATGGAAAGAATTGGTGGCATTTTTAGTCTGCTTACAAATACAACCCAGCGCTGTCGAGTCGAGACCCTATAGGACAGAGTTTCCAAGGAGCGCCTGGTGGAAATACAAGTGGCGGAAAAACATATGAAAGCCATTCAAATGGCCTGAAGCAGGAAATCCACAGCATGTAAAACTGTAAATCAAAGACCTAACCTTCCAATGTGATTTTAAGCAAACCCGGCAGGAAGCCAGTCTAAACCTCCACTTACAATACTTATTACCCAAGTAGTTTTGCAATGCTTTGCCATGTCCCTCTAAAAGCACTTTCTAAAATATTTGTATCTGAGGTGGTTTCTGTTTCTGGACCTCAGAAACTGCCCTTGGAGCTCCATTCGGGGCTATTATCAGTAGTAAAGTTCAAGTTGCATCTTGGCCAGCAGCTTCCTTTGGTAAGGTAGAAAGAAAATCTGTTTCTCTTCCCTCCCTACAGATGTTGTGAGATTTAAATAAGGTAAGGCATCAGTAAGTGCCAGTCAACAAATGGCTCTTTCATGGTAGCCTGTAAAATTACCTCATACTGAGTATAGTGAACATGGCTGCCAAGGGTTTTATTATCCCCGCTAGGAGTAAGGCAGGGAGGAACAGCCTCTGGAGCTTTTCTTGTTCTCTCTCTCTGCTCTACAGAGGAGCAGCAAAGTTAAGGGAAGACAAGGGTCTCTGTAGTAGAAGAGTAAGCTAGGACATTCCCAATGATAAAATGGAAAATGGTAAGAAAACTCTCCCTAGGGCCAGACAGAAGGGCATCTAGACAAGAGCAATTAAAATGCAGAGTTAATCAAGGGAGAGGCACGCATTCATTAGAGGAAAATATAACTCTAACTCTAGTATTTTTTTCTTCATTTTCTCTAAGAAGAGCATCCTGAATTACAGTATTTATATAAAACTGTTTATGCTTAGAGGTTTTTAAAAGGAACGTGTTTTGTTTGCTTTCTTTAAGCCTGGATATTTCAAACCAAACCTATACCTCCGTTGATAACAGCCTAAGACAAGTTTAGAGAGAGTATCTAAAAGGTAAAATGTCCTCTAGAACACTACAAAAGCCAAGGAAAATTTACTGTGTGTGTTAGTAAGCATTAAAATTAATCATAACACATGGGTCAGCAACCATGAAGATTGCAGGATAAGTTCCTCTAGGCAAATATCAGCTATTTTACTACTGGAGAAGGAAGAGAAATAAGCCTTTTCTAGTTACAATTCATAGACTGCTAAAATGTTAGCGCTCAAAGGGGCCTCAGATAAAATCCAGCCTTTCCCTTATTTGAGACAAAGATGCAAAAACTCAGAGAATAAGTTATTTGCCTGGGTCCTTTGTCATAGAATTTCAAGATTAAAATAAATTCTAAATATGAACAAGTTTATCCATTCAATGGGATGCTTGAATGCCCTGACCAGTGACTGACCCCTAAAGTACATCTCTTGATGTACAAAAGGATGTTAATACCACACTACCTCTAGCTCATTGTAGTTTACTAGCAAAGTTATAGTGCTTTGGACACTGTAAAGAGTACTACACATTGATATAAAGATCATTTGATCTTCACAATAACCTTGAAAGTTAGCAAGGATTATTTTCTCCATTTTACATAGAAAGAAACTGAAAGTTTTCTTAAGTCCACAAAATTGGTATGAAATTGAGCTGGAACATGAACCAAAATCCTTTAAACCCAAATTCAGTGTTTTGTCACAATACAACAGGGTCATTTGGGAGTTTGTATGTATTGACCAAGTTTGTCATATTGAGGCAAATGTGGTTCATAATTCCACAAATATCCCTTGAGATCATTTAGAACAAATCTAATCCAACTTCTATACAATAAACGTTTAAATCTCCTACAGTAGCATCCACCTGACTTCTCTAAAGTACCTCATCTTTGATTTGATTATCACAGTTGAATCAGAATTGATTCGAATGCAATGGGTTTTTTTTTATGTCTTTAAAAGTACTGTCTTTATTACCAATGCTAAGAATACCTCTTTCCTCATAATAGAAGTGAACTTAATTAAAGATTGAATTGTTAAGGCATTTATTAAAGTATCTATTAAGGTATTTAGCAAGTTTGACAGTGGCAAAAAACACTAGCCAGGATTGAAACATGTCTTGGTTCCCATCCTATCACAATCTTGTACCATATTACAACTTCTAGAGAAATATTATATAGATATGTATGTGTATATATACTGATATATATACATATACACACATATATAATTATATACACATATACGTACATATACATGTATATTGTTGTTGCTGTTGTTAGGTGCCATCAAGTCAGTTCCGACTCATAGCTACCCTATGTACAACAGAACAAAACACTGCCCAGTCCTGTGCCATCTGCACAATCGTTATTATGCTCAAGCCCATTGTTGCAGCCATTGTGTCAATCCATCTTGTTAAGGGTCTTCCTCTTTTTCTATGACCCTCTACTTTACCAAGCATGATGTCCTTCTCCAGAGACTGATCCCTCCTGATAATATGTCCAAAGTATGTGAGACGTAGTCTCACCATTCTTGCTTCTAAGCAGCATTCTAGTTGTACTTCTTCCAAGACAGATCTGTTCATTCTTTTGACAGTCAGCAGTATATTCAATATTCTTCACCAACACCACAATTTAAAGGCATCAGTTCTTCTTTAGTCTTCCTTATTCATCATCCAGCTCTCTCATGCATACAAGGCGATTGAAAACACCATGGCTCTAGTCAGACACACGTTAGGTCTTCAACGTGACATATATATAAAACAGTTGTAATACTTCAAAAGAAACTAATAAATGGTTTTTCATGGAAAATATGTTGCATGTATATAAATAATAATATAAATGCTAAAACATTAATGGAACATTACAAAATCTTAGTCACACATACATTAAATTACCTGATTCACATGTTAACAGTTAATACCCAAGAACAAATGAAACTTATGTTTTCCATCACTTGGACAGGGGAAGGAAAATAAAATTCAAATGTATTAATGCTAATTTACATTCCTGTCAAAGTTTAATTTTTAGCATTAAGTAAACCATTACAGAAGACATACAAGGAATTTGCTATCAGAAAATCATATGGTAAGATTTTTCAATTAATTTTTCCTTCTTCAAAGTGCAAATCAAGAAAGTGTAATAAACAGACTGATTCAGAAACTTAAATACAAGTCTCTAAATCCCATTACAAAAATACCAGGTCCCAAAAAATATATACACACACATATATAATATTTATATAAAATACATTTTACATAATACATGTATATTTACGTGTATTTATAAATATATATTTCTGTAGTGCTGCCTATGTATCAGGGGTTGTCGCATAAATTACCTCATTAATTCTTGTGCAAACTCTTTGAGGTAAGCATTAGTTCTACAAATGAAAAATGAGAGACATGAATCATTTTAAAGATCTATCCTAAAGTTGCAAAACTAGGATATAGGTTTAATTCAGTTCAATCTGTCTCCAAAGCCCACTCTCCAGTTTAATAAAAGACACTATATTTCTCAAGATAAAATGAACAAAATACGTCCAGGTACACTGAAATTAAAACACATAACAGGAATAGTCTAGTTTTCTCCACTTTCAAACTATAAGCCATGCTGGACCCAAAAATGTACCAGGGAATCAGGAGAACTGAAAGAGACCTGAATGTCTGTAACTATGACCTAATAGAAATATTGAAGTAGCAAACCAGAAACACTTGGGCAGGGAATATTATGGCCTCAAGCTCTCCACTCAGAAAATAATTTTCTAATAGCTGAACAATTATGCAGTTAATACAGGCAATAAACATTAAAGAGGTAGGCTTGACTTTTTTAACCAGTTTTAGCATAGCAATGATAACTCCTGGCCTAAAATAATTTCTTAAAGCCTAAAACACGGTATTTATGCCAGGTTATAGTTATGTAATAGAGATATTTAGATCCAAGAATTGCTTGTTGTTCGTTGGCCAAGTACTGTATTAATGGCTGTTCTCATATGCGAGACCTGAAACAAAATCAATTTATTGTGCTAAGTCCTCTATAAGCAGGGATTTATCCATAAGAACAAAAAAGGCCATAGAGTCTTATTCATCATTATTACTGCAGGTTTACTACCCAAGGGAGACTAGCTTTCTATTATTACCACCATAAAGCATCTACCTCTTTTAGATATCTTAGGAGTCAATGAACAACTTTACAGCAGTGTTTTTCAAAATGGGTCATGCAAATTAATTTATTGGGTCTTAACCACCATTTTTGAATGGAGTGGAATGGAATGGAAAATAAAAGGTATTACAAGTAGTTAAAAAAAAACAAAAAAACCCATTGCTCTTTAAAGAAACTTTTGTTTCTGGCACGCACATGTATGTGCGCACATACTGAATTACAACACAAAATGTATTTCTTACTGAGAGTTGAAATGAAAAAATGTTTGAAACTCACTGCTCTATACCACTACTACACATGTGCACAGGTTAGAGCTAAAAGAACTGAAAATAGAAGGAAAAATACATATATAACACATTGTTTGATGCTTTGACTGCTGCATCCGTGGGCGGTGATTGTGGATCCACGTAAAATGAAATCCTTGACAACTTCAATCCTTTCTCCATTTATTATGATGTTGCCTACTGGTTTTGTTGTGAGTATTTTTGTTTTTCTCTATGTTGAGGTGTAATCCATACTGAAGGCTGTGGTCTTTGATCTTCATCAGTTAGTACTTCAAGTTCTCTTCACTTTCAGCAAGCAATGCTGTGTCATCTGCATAACACAGGTTGTTAGTCTTCCTCCAATCCTGATGCCCCATTCTTCTTCATTTAGTCCAGCTTCTCAGAGTATTTGCTCAGCATACAGATTGAATAGGTATGGTGAAAGGATACAACCCTGACCCACACCTTCTCTGATTTTAAATCACTCAGTATCCCTTTTTTCTGTTCAAAGGACTACCTCTTGGTCTATGTACAGGTTTCTCATGAGCACAATTAACTGTTCTGGAATTCCCATTCCTCACAATGTTATCCATAATTTGTTACGATCCACACAAACTTTAACAAGCACAAATATAAAGTTCTGTATTTGGGTTCAGAAAAAACTCAACTGCTTAAGTACACCATGCAGGGGAAAACCAGGACTATTAGCAATTTAAAAAAAAAGCCTAGACCTGAGGCTTGAGTTTGACATAATAAAATCAGGGTGGCTCTACATCTCTGTGTGCCCAGGACAGTTCTGGTTTATACCTGTTGCCCAAGTTTAGTCACTAATCATGTCCCCTTTCACTTTTAAGAGTGTCCCGATTCAAATGATATACAGTCACCATAAATACAATAAATGAATATTTTGATGTGGCACCTGAAAAGTTGATACAACCGATTTTGGCTGTCAAATAGAAGAACGAGGTCTCAATCAGAGGAAGTAAAAAAACACTCAGATTATTGGGCTCAGTTATACACATCCCAAATATGAGGCTCAATTATATGTGCCACATTTAAGAGACACCCTAACAAATTAGGGTGTGTCCAGAGCTGGGTAAATGAGAAAGTAAGGAGAGTACAGAAAGAAAACACATTATTAGAACAATAATAGGAACTGGGAAACGTTGCCTAGCATAGTGAAAGAATAGACATGATCCCCCATACATAGCTAAAGCTTTGCATGAAAAAGAGAGGGAATTTTTTTTTTCCTATATTGCTGCAGGATCAAAACAAAATTTGGTTCACTACAAGGGAAAACTTGCTAGCAATTGGAAAACTCCAAAAAATACAAATTAATCAGAGGCAAATAAACTTTGGCTAGTACCATTCAGGTAGAGACAGATGCGGAATGCTGCAGAAGGAATCTCGCGTTGGGAAAGAGGTTGAACTCTCCACAACCTTTGAAATACCACCTTGTGTTGTACATGGGAATTGTGGCATAGGTGATTGTCAAGAAAGGGGTAGTAGAGTTCATATCCTGCATTTACTGATAAAAAGCTCAGACTTCTCACCTGCCTCAGCTGTATTTATCAAACCGTGGTTTGGTTTGGCATCTCACTACTACAGAGACCAGGAAATTCCAGGCTTGCACCCTGTAAGTTTTCTGCTATTAAATATCTACCAGTACTATGTGAAAGTGCTCTAGGTTAACAGCAGTACATAAATATTCATTATTATTACTTCCAACTTTACATTCCAGATGAACAAATACAGGCGTGTTTCTATCTCAAAATTTTAGAAGCATGATGCGTGATGTGATATTTCATCACTTACTTATTCTAGTTTGATAAAACACTCCCAGATTAAAAGAAGATGGGCAAGAGTCAAAGGTAGAAGGAATTACAGCCAAGAACTGCCCCCACCACACACATACAAAATAACAGCAGCTAACATTTACTGACCAAGCATTATGTACCAAGTACTGTGATAAGGACTTTACATGGTTTCTTTCATGTAAACTTCATAGAAAACTATGAAGTGGGAACTACTATTACTCCCCATTTTGCAGATGGTGAAACTGAAGCTTACAGGGTAGGTTCCTGCCAGGATCATAGAGCTACTAGTGGCAGAGCTAGGATTCGAACTCAACAAAACTAAGTCCAGTGTCCATGCCATTTATACACTAAAGATGGAAAGGACACAACCCAGATATTTTGTGTGTTTTGGGGCGGGGGCTGTAAAATATTGACCAGCTGCAAAGTCAGAGGAAAGGTGCAATCTCCAGAAAGCAGGCTGAACGCGAGACATAGGGAACCGAGATGAGGTAACAAGAGTGCTGGCTGAGAGGACATGGGCAGTAAGGGGAACAATTGTGGCATTTTCTTCTCCCAGCATTTTGTGTATTTGTTTGTTTTGTCTTCATCTCCCTTTCATACCTATTCTTCTGTTTTCCTCAATAGCTTTAAATTTGTTTGTTGTTCTCTCTCTCCATTTCTTAAATTTTCTCTCATTCCATCTCTCTTTGGTTTTATCCCCTTCTCTCTTTTTGCTAATCATTTTACCCCTCTACACTCTTATTTCACTCTTTCCCCAATATTTCTTTCTGTCATGAATTTTCCCCTTTTTCTCTCCCTTACATGATTATGAAATTGTGTTTAAAATGTATTATTATTATCTTCAGATAAGTTATATCTTTTGTTCTTCAAATAAAAACATAGACTTATTTGGATACTTTTTTAATGAAACATAAAATTAATTTTGCTAATGCAAAACATATGTCTAATAAAGGACTTAGACACATAATATATAAAGTCTTCTGACAATTCAATAAAAGATGACATACAACCTAAGATTTAAACAGACACTTTACCAGAAAATGATACATGGAAGAGCAACAAGCACATGAAAAGACACATAACATCACTGGTCATAAGACAAATGCAAATAAAAACCACAGTTACGTATCACTACACTTTCATTAGAACGATCAAAATTATAAAAAATGACAATATCATATTTTGGTGAGGACGTGGAACGACTGGAACCCTCATATATTTGTGGTAGGAGTACAAAATGGTTCAGTTACTTTAGAAAACATTTTGGTAGTTTCCTGAGAAGTTGAACATGCACCCACCATACAATACTGCCCTCCCAATCCAAGGGATGTACCCAAGAGAAACAAAACATGTCCACATGTTCAAAGTCTTACATGCAAATGTCCATGTAAGTATTACTCATAAGAGCCAAAAACAAAAAAATGAAAATAACTTAGATGTCCAACTCTAGATGTGGAAATATATCCACACAATAAAATACTACTCAGCCTCCCCCAAAAAAGGTGGGGGTGGGGAGAACTACTGACACACAAAACAACATGGATGAATCTCAAAAACATCATACTAACTGGAAAAAGCCAGAAACAAATGACTGCATACTACAGGATGCCATTTATATGATATTCTAAGAAAAGGTAGATCAGTGGTTGCCTGGAGCTGGGGTGGGGGAAAGGACTGACTGAAAATGGACAGGAAGACACCTTTTGGGAAGATGGAAGTGTGACTCTGGCATTGGTTGCACAACTGTGTACATTTACCAAAGCTCACTGAACTGCACACTTAAAAATGAGTGGATTTTATTGTATGTCAGTTAATGAACAATAAAATTGAAAAAAAAATGGCTGTATTTGAAAATTGCTTACTTTTCTACTGATCAGTGCTTTCCCATAAATATTCTTAAAATAAAGCTAAATTTTAAAGGCATAAGAAGGATTTGTTTTTGCTGTTTTGTGGGCTGTGGCTCGTTTGGCATGGGAAGAAGGGAAAAACCCTGAGGTGACTTGCTCACTACATAGCAAGATCAGGCTGACTTCCCCGCACACAGTAGCTCTCAAAATTATTTGGTGATTGACTGATAAGGCACACCCAGGGGTGCAGCAGGTAGATCTAGTTAATCTTAGTGGTGAAATTAAATTAAATTTGGAGGAAGGATAGCCTGGAATACCTTGTCATACCTGCAAGCAAGGAAGCCAACAGAGACTCTTGAGGTCATGTCAAAAGGCTTGAAGAAACTCCCAGTGAACAAAAAAGAGACCATCTGCGCTTCAAGATTAATGACTGCACTGAGTTGAAACACATCAAATATGTTTAAATCCATGAGTTCATAGTTATACAAAAAAAATTATTATTGGACATCTTTGGGGCTTAGGGTACCAACTCATTATTCCAAAACCTGGTAAGTAAAAGGAAATAATCAAGCATTCAAAAGAGAAAGATAAGAAACAACAAAGGTAGATCAGCACATAATAACACAAAAAGGATGCCTGTGACACCCTGCAAAGTAGAAAAATTAATCTGCATAGCACTGGGTATGGTGTGATTCCATTGTTGTAAAAACAAATCTATGCCTTACTTATACATGCTTGATAAAACCTGGGAAGATGAACTATTAGCAGTGATTATTCCTAAGCAATGGAAATGGGTGTTGCAGAGGAGGAGAAAGAATTGTCACCTTGTACTACAATTTGTAAAAATTTTAAACCAATAGATTTTTCAACAACAATAAAAAAAAATTTAATCTTCAAGGGAAAAAAATCTAATTTATTATGGGCTTTATATTTGAAACCTTGTAATTATCTATGGTGGGACTTCAAGATTACCTTATGGCAATGTCCTTTAAGTTTGTGTGTTCTTAAAATGAAAAACTTAAAGCAAAAGTTTCAACAAATATAAATAGCACATGTTTAGTCTAATGTTGCAGTTTTCACTTTCTGACTCAGGGAGAAAACACCAGAGAACAGGTCATGGAGGCCCTACCTCTGCTACCATTGTCATCAAATTATTTTAAATATCATATTTAGAAAAGGTCTGGTGGTGCAGTGGTTGAAGCACTCAGCTGCTAACCAAAAGGTCAGTGGTTCGAACCTACCAGCCACTCTGTGGGAGAAAGATATGGCAGTCTGCTTCCATAAAGATTTACAGCCTTGAAAACCCTCTGAGGCAGTTCTACTCTGCTCTATAGGGTCACTATGAGTCAGAATCAACTCGACTGCAATGGGTTTGGTTTGTTTTTTACTTAATTACCTACTTTATTTAGTCTACAACAGTTCTTTTCCATGTAACCCTGTAACTGAGTGGCACCCAATTTTTCATCCATTAAAAAAATGTGAGACTGGAAGCTCACTGGCCCAGGCCTGCGGAGGGCAGGGTTCATGGTAATAGAGGTGAATGGTGAGAACACATCCCTCCTGGGTGCCATGAGACCAAGGTGGTGCCATCTCAGCCTGGGAGGGTCCAGCTCTCCTGTCATGTATTCATTTTAATCCCTAGTTAAGTAGTTTAACAGGAGTGCTGAAGGATATCAGTAGAAAAGTTCTCAAATGCCGGCTAGACTGAAAAGAATGAGGATTCCGAGACAGCTAAAACTACTTCCCTAAATTCTGGGGATTCTCACGTCTTCTGTCATCTATACACAAGTCAGGGCCTCTATACAGCCAGTTTTATATACATCTGTTTATATGTGGCCCTTCTAAGTGACAGCTTGGGGAGGAAGATTTTAAAGAGTCTGGGAAAAACTGAAGTATATTCATACTTTTTCTTAAAAAAAAAAAAAAAAGGAATTACAAAGTAGGGAAGGAACTATGAACCCCTAGCGGATTAGATTCATGGAAATCCATGAATCCCCTGAAAATGTATGAAAAATTGTACATATTTGCAAGTGTATTTTTCTACAGAAGGGTTCATAGCTTTTTTTTTTTTTTCCCTGAGAGGAATCCAGACCCTTCAAAAACCCATAGTAACCACTGCTATAAAGGAGTGTGTCATTATAAATCATCTTAGACTGTCAAGTCTGTAACTGTACAAACAGTTGCAGACAGGTACAAGCTAAACTCTGCTTTGGTAAACAGCAGAAGAGGAAATACATAAGGAGAGAGAGGAATGCTAAAACATGCCCTAGAGGAAACAGAAAGAAGAAAAATCAGTCCTAAATGTGTGCCTAGAGCAGGTCTACAAGAAGCACATTTCCTCAGCTCTAGTCACTGATAAGGGAGTACCCAGCACCAACATGAACAAGCATGACAAAATGATGTAGAAAGACTGATAATGGGAAAGATGAATGACCCAGCAATTCCACTTCTGCATATTCACCCAAGAGAAAGAGTGTTTTTGGCAGTCCAAAAGACATGTACAAGAATTTTCAAAGCAGTATAACTCATCATAACCGAAAACTATAAACAACGCAAATGCCCATCAATAGGAGAATCCATCCATAAATTATAGTATGTCCATAGGATGGAATCCAACAAAGTAATGAAAAATAATGAACCACTGCTACATACAATGACATAAATGAATTACACAGATACAATGTTGAATAAAAGATGCCAGCCACAAAAGAGTATATACTTTCCACTCTTAGAAATATACCCAAGAGAAGCCAGCACAACTTGACCAAGGCAAGGTCATGGAAGCTCCCTGAGGGACCAAATTACTGGGCTGAGGGCTGAGGGCTGTGGGGACCATGGTCTCGGGAAACATCTAGCTCAACTGGCATAACATGGTTTACGAAGAAAATGTTCTACATTCTACTTTAGTGAGTAGCATCTGGGGTCTTAAAAGCTTCTGACTGGCCATCTAAGATGCTCCACTGGTCTCACCCCATCTGGAGCAAGGGAGAATGAAGAAAACTAAAGACAAAGGGGAAAAATTAGTCCAAAGGACTAACGGACCACAAGTACCACAGCCTCCACCAGACTGAGTCCAGCACAACCAGATGGTGCCTGGCTACCAGCACTGACTGCTATGACATGATCACAATACAGGGTCCCAGACAAGGCTGGAGGAAAATGTAGAATAAAATTCTAACTCATAAAAAAAAAAAAAAACAGACTTTTCTGATCTGACAGAGACCGGAGAAACCCCAAGAGCATGGCCCCAGACACCCTATAGCTTAGTAATGCAGTCACTCCTGAGGTTCATTCTTTAGCCAAAGGTTAGACAGGCCCATAAAACAAAATGAGACTAAAGGGGCACAACAGCCCAGGAGCAAGGACTAAAAAGCAGGAGCGGACAGGAAAACTGGTAATGGGGAACCTAAGATTGAGAAGGGGAGAATGTTGACGTGTCATGGGGTTAGCAACCAATGTCACAAAACAATATGTTATTAATTGTTTAATGAGAAGCAAGTTTGCTCTGTAAACCTTCATCTAAAGTACAATAAAAAATTTTTCATTTTACTGTAAAATAAATATAAAAAAAGAAATATATCCAAGAGAATTTAAAACATATGTACATAAATCCTGTACACAAATGTTCCTAGCAGCATTATTCATAATATCCAAAAAGTGGAGACAACCCAAATGCCTACCAACTGATGAATGGATAAACAAAATGTGGTTTTTCCATATGAGAGGATATTATTCAGCCATAAAGAATGATATATTAATTCATGCTACAACATGGATGAACCATGAAGACATTATGATAAGTGAAAGAAATCTGACACAAAGGCCACATATTGTACAATTCCATATTAAACTGTACATATTGTACAACTATATAAAATGTCCAGAATAAGAAAATCCATAAAAAAAAAAAAAAAAAAACAGTGCCATGGAGTCGATTCCGACTCATAGCGACCCTACAGGACAGAGTAGAACTGCACCATAGAGTTTCCAAGGAGCACCTGGCGGATTTGAACTGCCAACCCTTTGGTTAGCAGCCGTAGCACTTAACCACTACACCACCAGGATCTCCAAGAAAATCCATAGGGACAGAAATTACATGAGTGGTTGCTAGGACTGGTAGGTGGGGGTCTGAATGCTAATGGCAATGGAGTTTCTTTTGGGGGTGATGAAAATGTTCTGGAATTAGAGAATGGTGACTATTGCACAATCTTGTGAATTTACTAAAAAATCACTGAGTTGTACATTTTATACAGCAAATTTTATGGTACGTGAATTTTATCTTAATAAAAAAATTAATTAAAAAGAAAGTATGTACTATATCATTCCATCCACACAAAGTTCAAAAGCAGGCAAAATTGTTCTATGATGATGGAGGTAAAAATATTGGTTACCTCTGAAAGAGCTACCAATAATGAGGGTGCATTAAGGAATCTCTGAGGTGCTGGAAATGTTTTATATCTTGATTTGGGTGGTTTTTACATGGATATATACATATATATATTTATCAAGCTTACACTTGATACACTGAATTTTACTGAATGTAAGCTAAGTATTTCAGCAGGCTCTGTTTTACAAAAGTAATTTTTAATTCATAGCATTATTGTAAAAAACAATGCATTAAAATATGTAAATCCCAAATAATGGTGTCTATCAGTTCTACCCTTCTAGTCACCTACATTAAAATCCCTAAAGTCATCTTTCACTTCCTTTTTTCATTCTTGTCCAAAATAATAAAATCCCTACAAGTTCTACCTTTAAAATATAACTGGGGTCAGATGGCTTCACTGGGGAGTTTTACCAAACATTCAGAGAAGAGTTGATGCCAATTTACTAAAACTCTTCCATAACATAGAAAAGAAAAAATACTCCCTTATTCATTCCGTGAAGCCAGCATCACTCTGATACATAAAAAAGGGAAATTACAGACCAATATCCCTCATGAATATACACGCAAAAATTCTCAATAAAATTCTAACCAAACAGAATTCAACCTCATATCAAAAAAAAACATACATCATGATCAGGTGGAATTCATACCAGGAATGCAAGGGTGGTTTAACATTAGAAAATCAATTAATGTAACTCATCACATAAATAAAACAAAGGAAAAGAATCACTCTCCACAAAATTAGAAGGGAAGTTCCTTAACATAATTAAGGACATATATACTAAACCAACAGCTAACACCATTCTCAACAGAGAACCTTTCCCCTTGAGAACGGGAACGAGACAAAGATGCCTATTATCACCACTCCTATTTAATATTGTACTGGAAGTCTTAGCCAGAGCAGTAAGACAAGAAAGAGAAATAAAGTGTTTCCAAGCTGGAAAGGAAGAAGTAAAACTATCTCAATTCACAGATGATATGATCCTTATACACAGAAGATCCCAAAGACTTCACAAGAAAGCTACTCGATCTAATAGAAGATTCAGAAAAGCAGCGGGTTACAAAATTAACACACAAAAATCAGTTGGGCTTCTTTACACTAGCAAGGAGAACTCCATAAAGGAAATCAAGAGAACAATACCATTTACAATAGCCCCCAAGAGGATAAAATACCTAGGAGTAAACCTAACCAGGAATGTAAAAGATGTACACAATGAAAACTATAAAACGCTACTGCAAGAAACTAAAGGAGACCTACATAAATGGAAGAACATTCCATGCTCATAGATTAGAAGGCTTAACATTGTGAAAATGTCGATGCTACCCAAAGCAATCTATAGATTATAATCCTGGTCCAAATTCCAACATTGCTCTTTACTGAAATGGAAAAGCTAAGCATCAACTTTAAATGGAAAGAGCCCCCTAATAGTGAAAGCAATATTGAAGAAGAACAAAGTAAGAGGCCTCACATTTCTTGATTTCAAAACATACTATACAGCCACAGTAATCAAAACTGCCTGGTACTGATTCAATGACAGACAAATAGGCCAATGGAATAGAACTGAAAGCCCAGAAGTAAATCCATCCATCTATGGATGCTGATTTTCAACAAGGGGTCAAAGTCCATTCAATGGGGAAGAAACAGTCTTTTTAACAAATGGTGCTGACAAAACTGGGCATCATTTGCAGAAAATTGAAACAAGATCCATACCTCACACCATACACAAAAACTAACTCAAAATGGATCAAAGACCTAAGTGCTAAAGCTAAAACTATAAAGTTCCTGGAAGATAATGCAGGGACCAAAACTATGGGATCTAATTTTTTTTAGAAATAGATTATCAAACACAGAAGACAAATTAGATAACTGAGACCTCCTAAAAGTTAAATATTTATGCTCATCAAAAGGCTTTATCAAAAGAGTGAAAAGAGATCCAACAGACTAGGGAAAAAATCTTATGAAAATGCTTCGAAGTAGGATGAGGGGAGCGACTGGCAAACAAATTTAGAAGGTGTGCAATATTTGCATAAAAATACAGTGTATACAGAAAACAAGTTTTTCCTGTGGTTTCCAGGGAAGGGAGGGGGAGGGAGGGGAAATAAATTAAAAAAAAAAAAATAGTATACACTTATTACTTTGGGTGAAGGGAAAGGCAGTACCTAATGCCAGTGAAGTCTGCACAACTTGACCAAGATAAATAATGACAGTAAGAAGTATCCAAGAATAAGGGACATTTTTGGTAAATGGTATAACATATGCAATTTTGCAACAACAGCAATATCAACCAAAAAATGTATGTGAGTTTACATAGGTAGGTAAGTATGCATATGTGTGCATAGGAAGGTATATGCGTGTACATACGTGTGCACATATAGGTGCATCTGAAGGCATAGCTATACACATGTTTGTGCCATATATATATTCATATACATAATAAAGCACAAAGGGGGCACAGTTACAGATACTTCCTTGACATTACCAAACACCTCATGGAACTGGTTTATTGGGTTTGAAGGCTTTGGACCATAGTCTCTTGGGCAACTTGGCCAACTGGCATAACATAGCTCATAAACTTAATGCTCTACCTCCTAGTTTGGTGAGTAGAGTCTGGGATCTTAAAAGGTTGCAAGCAGCCATCTAAAATACAACTATTGGTCTCTACTTGCCTAGAGCAAAAGAAAAAGTAAGAAACAAAAACTCAAAAAACAAACTGTAGGACTAATAGCCCACATGAACCATGGCCTCTTCTATCCTGAGACCAGAAGAACCAGATGGTGCCCAGCTACCACCTACCACTACTGACTCTTCTGACCAGGGACACAATAGATGGTCCTGGATAGAATGGAAGACAAACATAGAAGAAAATTCAAATTTACAAAAAAGGCCAGACTTACTGGACTGGTAGAGACGAGAGGAACCCCTGAGACTGTCGCCTTGAGATGCCTTTAAACCTGAAACTGAACCACTCCAGAGGCTACCTTTCAGTTAAATAACATATTTGTTCATAAAATAAACATCACCCGTGAGTACTGTGCTCTTTAAAAAAAAAAAAAAAAAATCAACTATATACGACCAAATACTCAACACTTACCCTAAAGCAAAATGAAAAGTAAAAGGGGGCGGGGGGCACAGGAAAACAAGATTAATGGATATGGAACAGCCAGAATGGAAGTAATGAGAATGTTGACACATTGTGAAAATGTAATCAATGTCACTGAAAAATATGCATATAAATTGCTAAATGGGGACCCAATTTGCTATGTAAATGTTCAGCAAAAACACAATAAAATTAAATATATATATATATATCTCAGACAACTGACTTCTTACCACCTCAACCTGATCCAAACCACCATAATGTTTCTCCTGCCCATAGCAACAGCCTCCTAACAAGCCTGTCTGTTTCTGCCCCTGCCTCTCTGTGATGGATTCTGTACACGGCAGGCAGAGAGAGCCTGTTAAAACAGAAGTCAGGTCCTGTCAGGCCTCTGCTGAAAACCCTCCAATGGCTCCATCTCACTGGGGGTAAATGCCAAAGGCCTCACAGTAGCCTACGGGCCCTACATGATCTGCTCTCCACTTACACCACTTCCACAACCTTCCTGACTCATCTGCTATTAAGGTGAGGTACAGCTGCTCACTCCACCCCAGCCACACCTGCCTGCTGGCTATTCCCTGAACTTACCCAGGACACCTCTACTTCAGAGCCTTTACCCTTGATGCTCCCTCTGCCTCTGCCTGTTCTCCAAGATTTCTGCATAGTTGACTCACTCTTGTACTTCAGGCCTCTGCTCAAGTATCAGTGAAGCACTAGGAAAATAGCAACCCCTTTCCAGCTAGCACTCTGGGTGACCCTGCTTTATTTTTCTACATAGCACTTATCACCATCTGATAAATGCCTGGTGCTCCACAACTGTGTCTTGAATGAATGAACACATGCATGAATAAATGATTGAAAGCAATGAATGAGTATCAGTTATTCTGATTCCTGAATGTTGGATAAAAGCCCACAGCCTTTGGTAAAATCAGAATTTTTTTTTTTTAACCACAAATATGGATTATTTAGATCATAAACAGAAAGTATAGGATGCAGTGACAGGAGCCTATAATTTAACTGGATCCTATTCCTGATACATAATATGGAAAACCTGGTAGCATAGTGATTAAGAGCTACGGCTACTATCCAAAAGGTTGGCAGTTCAAATCCACAAGGCACTCCTTGGAAACGCTATGGAACAGTTCTACTCTGTCCTTTAGGGTTGCTATGAGTTGGAATCAACTTGATGGCAGTGGGTTTGGTGGGTTTATTCCTGATACGGAGCCTGGTGCCACAGTGGTTAAGAGCTTGGCTGCTAACCAAAGGCTGGCAGTTCCAATCCACCAGCCGCTCCTTGGAAACTCTACGGGACAGTTCTGCTCTGTCCTGGAGGGTTGCTAAGAGGCAGAAATGACTCAACAGCAATGAGTTTGGTATTCCTGATATGCCTTTAAAAAAAATTAAAAAGCAATTGTGCTATCTTTTCTTGATTGTCTTACCGTCTACACAGCCTTATGCAGAAAGTGTTACTATAAGCTTTTAAAAGGAAAATGTGAGTATGGAGGAAAATAACTTTGCAGGCAAAATGTTATTCATTTATAGACAGTCAGAAGTTTTCTGTTAAAAGTTTTGTAGGCAAATGACGTTAGGTGCAACTTTTTTCAGATAAAAGTGAGGAAGTATTTCCCAGGTAGCAGTATTAAAAATCTCCTCAGGGGTCATGGAGGCCTATCCCGCCCACAGATTAGCAACAGCTTTGCCAGAACGGACTTTGAAGTTATCCAAGAATGACAAACAACAGACCTCCCGTGTTTCTCGCCTGATAAATGAAAACACAGGAACATAAAGGAGCCCTGGCGCTCTCTTCCATTTTATCCTTGAACAAACACAGACATAAAGCAGATGTGACTTCACTAAACACAAGCTGGTTCAACTGATGCACAGTTTCTATTGCACTTCTAATGATTACACATTGTGATATCCCCACTCTGTGTGCCTAAATCCAGGCAGGGACAAAAGCAACCTCGTGGCACCATAGACGTAAAAGTTTATTTGAGACATAAATTGTGGCTACTCTATCTGGTAAATGGTACCAAGGTTATTTTTCTATAGCCCGACTGCAAAGTTGAACTATCTGCTTGTTAGAACAATTGTTACCAAGATAGCTGACTCTCACTGTTTGAAGAAGGACCTTTGAACTCCTTCCCAGAACCACAGCTTCAAGAAACAAGAAGAAATTCTGTAACAAAAACTTCACTTACAGAGGGTTAGGAGTCTGTAGAGAAATCACATTTTAACCAAGCAAAATTTAGGAAATATTTGCTTTTTGGAAAAAAAAAAGGAGAGAGAGTTGTGGTGGTCACAATGTGTTTTTGTGGAACACAATTATCAAAAAGCACTTGTGTCCCTGCCTAAGCTATGGAGCCCTAGTGGTGCAGTAGTTAAGAGCTTGGCTGCTAATCAAAAGGCTGGCAGTTCAAATCCACCAGCCGCCCTTTGGAAACCCTATGGGGCAGTTCTACTCTGTCCTATAGGGTTGCTATGAGACAGAATCGACTCAACAGCTATGGTTTTGTTTTTGTTTTTAACCTAAGCTACACAAAAAGAAATTACATTTCTTCCTTATAAGTCAAAATTTAGAGCAATTACTAAGCATGGAGACTGGCATTGTAAGTATTTTAAAAATGCCAATAAACTGAAATTAAATTCAAAACCGTAAACCTCATTCTTTCGAAAAGTCTTCCTTGACAATACAAGCCCACAAGAAGCCCCCTCCTATACCCTTGTTTACTATCCAACAATGATTATAAATTTTTTTCTGCTCTTTAAATATTTTATGCATAGGTACTTGTGTCTCAAACTAATCTCCTGTCCCTCAAATTCAGAGACCGAACATTAACATTTCTTTTGAAGAACTTGATAGTACCTAACCAGGAAGGGCACAGCATGGAATTAAATATGAAACATCTGACCCCATTTATCCCAAGTGAGCATAAACAACTCGAAATCCAAAATAAAACCTACTTGTGTGTATACGTGCACACAGACACACACACACACACAAAGATTCTTGCATGGTTCTTCGTGAGCTGCTGCTTTGAAACCTCAACAAAATATGCATGCAAATAAACGGAACCTGGAGAATAAGCCCATTCTGTTTGGCCTAGTGTCCCACATTCACTGAGCTTCGAGAAGACAGGGCTAGTGTTTTCTGTGGCACTCAGGAAGCGTGGGACGTGAGTTTGAATAGAAAATGAGCAGAAACAACCTGACAATTTGCCACTCTAAAACATGTAAACTTCTTTCCTCAGCTGCTGCTTGGTCCTCACACAATGGCATCTCTCCTTTGAGATCTGGTCTTGTGAATCATGTCTTTTTCAAAGGAGTCTCTTGGGGATTTCATGGACAGACTTCTATCACCAACTGGTTTGCTGAAAGCACCATAAACTGAATCTGGCAATGCTGTTATCATCTTATTTCTAAACACAAGTGGGCCATGTTATGAGTAACTTATACTCACCAATCAGATCCACAAGAAGAAAAGCAGAGGGTTATCAATGAGGCCATGCAGCCAAACTAGGTGTTTCAAAAGAGTGTACTATATGTACCTCTCTTTCTCTACAAAGATCTCAAGTGTTCTCTTATCAGTGGTGCTTGTGTGTATGTGTGTGTGTTGAGTGTTACTTTGTTTATTTTCTTAATTAACTTGAGTCTAATTCTCTTAGTAGCTACATAAAAGGAACTATAAAAGTGAACAAAAACATGCTTCCAGACTTCCCTTCAAATTCACAAAAAAATACTTTTTTCTTCCTAACTATCCAAATAATTCAATACCGAGCAACTGACCAGGTCAGAGCCAAACTGTCTGAAGAAATAATCTTCCGAAGTTCCTCTAAACTGGTTAAGTACTATGTTTTAAGTACTACCTTTAAGTACAGGTTCAATAGACTATACTGTTTTATACGAGACTTTCAGTTAATACATAAAGCATACACGTTTAAAATTTCAGTGAATCATGGGGGGCGGTGATGAGTCACAGTGGAGCGGGAAAGACTAGGAAGTTAGAAAGAGCTTGGAAAATAATTTTAGAGTCCTTCAGCACAAAGATAACAATTTAAATCATAGAAACAGAAAAAATTTAAAAATGGAAGTGTAAAGAATATGAAGAGAAAATGGCAAAGGCCAAAGGCTGGGGAAATCCATACTCATAAATACGTGTTAAAAGACTAACAGAAGTGAGATTCAGTACTAGATCTGACTGTATGATACCACGTATACTCAAACACCTGCAGCCTTTCTCCAAAGGTATTAGCTTGATTCCCTGTTAAGTTTTTACTATTTATTATCCCAATGCTTCAGTTTGAAAAGCCAAGAAGGAAACTAGTAGAAGAAACAAAATTCGTGGTAGATTGGCATTGACTTGCAAATGGCCAAGTCAGGAAATTAAAAATGGACTGTGATCCAAGGCAACAATCACTCAAACACATTACCCAAGAAAAGTTACTGCTTATTCCATAATGGAAAAGGTCAAAGAAAGTCTGAATTGTAGCCATTTTAAAGTCATAACTGGTTTTTCTAACTCATACAGTTTCAATCACTGTTTTTTTTTATCCTGGGGAAGTAATGAAATAATGAATATGTTCCACTATATTCATCACCTGCTCCTGATTCTATGAGAGGAAATAAAGACTCTTGTTTTGAATTATTGTGCCAGTATTGTAACATTTCAGGTCTGAGAATCACAATCAAATATTATGTTCATTTTCAGAAACCAAGCCTACACGTCTCAGAATATGCAAAAGTTAGCTTGTCCATTTTTATGGCATCAATTCCAATACATATTACAAAAGAAGGAATAAATATCAAAAAAAAAAAAATACCCTTTTCTTTATTAGAAAACCCTGGTGGTATAGTGGTTGAGAACCACAGCTGCTAACCAAAAGGTCAGCTGTTCAAATCCACCAGGGGCTCCTTGGAAACCGTATGGGGGCAGTTCTAGTCTGTCCTGTAGCGTCGCTATGAGTTAGAATTGACTCAACAGCAACGGGTTTGGTTTCTGGTTTTTCTTTATTATGATGTGTACACTCTACCTATGACTCCTTAAATAAACTAGTAATTTTAAATACTGTGACTCAGGAACACAGTTATCAAAACCACTTGAAAGTGAAGAAGACAGGCATGAATCACTAATCATGTGTGGTTTTCTCATCTGTCACTGTCTGAATAACCTTCACAATTGCTAATTAAAATTTATTGCATGTCCAACAGGGGTAAAGCATGGCCAGAGCTGAGCCAACCCACGGGACAAAGAGCAACAGTTCAGAGTAAGCCATTCGGAGAACAAGAAACTATTTTGCACTTTCTAGAGGACTGGGTGCAGGACAAGAAGGCCTTTTTCTAACTCCTGTTATAAACTTTAGTGTGACTTTACATAATAGTAACAATTTCATTCCAAATCAAATGAAACTTTTTTTGTAATTTGGAAAATATTCACCATAATGTCGAATTTCAGGTTGCAGATTTAGATTCCCAAGCTCCAAACCAAACCAATCCCACTGCCGTTGAGTCGATTCCAGCTCATAGCGACCCTATAGGACAGAGTAGAGCTGCCCTGTAGAGTTTCCAAGGAGCGCCTGGTGGATTCAAACTGCCAGCCTCTTGGTTAGCAGCCGTAGCACTTAACCACTACACCACCAGGGTTTCCTTCCCAAGCTCAGTACCCAATAAATTCTTGATTTCTATTTCTGCAATCCAGGTAGACAGTTATCAGGAGAACCAAGGTACCATGGTTTTGACTCCAGCTGCCAGCCCTTCCATAAAGTAATGCATTGTTCTATTTATTAATAGTTACCTCTTATATCAGACATCTTTCTGAAGGCATGCCACACTCACCACTCCCACCATCATTTCCTTATATATAGTAAGTTATGGAACCTCTCTCTGTTGGTAACAGCTGGGGTTAGCTAGAGTAGATAGAGATTAACACCTCATCTGAAGATACCACCTCTAGGCTGTCATGCAGTGCCTAGGAGGTAGCCTTTGTTCAAGAGGTCTGCTCCCACACACATCCTCTATACTTGATGGTGACTCAGTAACAGAGTGACCATGTCCTTTATTTCAAAGCCAGGATGCTTTTAAACGTTAAAGGAACCCTTAAAAATGGTCAAAATGGCAAAATTGTTGTTATATATGTTATACCACAATAAAAAAAAAAGTTAGAGGAGTCACTATAAGAACACAGGGAAAACCAGCACTGCTCCAGGCAAAATGGGACATATAAGCAATTAGCCCAAGCAGATCCTCTCTTTGTAAGTAAGACTTAGGAAGAAAGCCAACAGAGACAGCAAAATCCCTGAGGCAGAAGAAAAGGCAGGAGCTGTCATGAATGAACAGAAGAGGTGAAACAGAGGGGAGCAGAGAGAGACTCATAAACATCATCAGAAAAATAAGCTAACATTTCAGATACTGGGCTAACAACTTTACGTACCTTGTTGCATTTATTCTTTAAAGCAATCCTGTGAGATAGGTACAATTATTCTCACTTTAAAAAATAAGGAAAGTGAAGATATCTGCCCTAGATTACACATCAAGGCATCTCCCAGGCACAAAAACAGCTGAGTCATCACAATGGCAGAATACCAGTGCAGCAGGTTCCAAAAAAGGTGTGCACATCCTAGGGGACTTCCAAACAGTCCACCAGGGTGTGACAGAAAATGCCAGAAACTAAGTTTCTTTTTTTTTTTTTTTTTACCCCATCTTTCCAAATTTACTTTGGTGTATGTTCAAAAATGTATACAACCAGGTACTATAAAAAAAAATTTTTTTTTTTTACTATAGTTATACATAATTTACATAGAAATGTATTTTATGCTCATTCATTTTCTAATGGGGCACATGATCCAAAAAGTTGAAAGACCGCTGCATTAGAGTTCAGAGTGATGGATGCCGCTCCTGAGAAGGCGGCTCCAACAGTCGCTGTGGTATTACCAGGACTAACCTCAAACTACTAGGGCCAGTGTCATGTTCTTGAGGGCCGGGGGTAGTGATCTGACCAAGATGGATTCATGTTCTTTCCTCACTTCCTTATACATTCTAAAGATAAACTCCTATCAGCTGGTATCAACTGAGCTTGATATTTCAGAATCATCATCTAATTCTAAAAGATTTAAAGATCCTTTAAAATTAGACATAAATTTTTTTTTTTTACCACATGCATAAAAACCAAACCTGTTGCCGTCGAGTTGATTTCAACTCATAGACTCATAGCAACCCTACAGGATAGAGTAGAATCAACCCATAGGGTTTCCTAAAATGGAATCTTTAGGGGAGCAGACTGCCACATCTTTCTACCATAGAGCAGCTGGTGGGTTCAAACTGCCAACCTGTCATTTACCAGCTGAGTGTTTTAACCACTGTGCTACCAGGCCTCCTACCACATGCATAATCCCACAGAATTGTAGGGCTATGTGTACACAGTCTTGAGAGGTCAAATGTATAAGCAGGAAAAAGGTTTCACATTCACATTAGACATCTAAAAACACACCTTAATTTTTTTTTAACACCCTCTTTGCTAGTAACAGATCTCTTCTTGTCTATGCTAAGTTTCTCAGAGTATATGAGCCTGTTTCTCCAACTGCATTCTCAGTTGAAACGATGACTAGTTGGTTCTTATATTTTTCATAGAACTTTTCAAATACATGAAAACATTTAATTAAGTCAACTGTTATTCTTTCACTATCTGATCCAAATCCATCCCTGATTTTATTGAACTCTCAGGAAGTACCTATGTGGTGATAATTCTTGGAGGAGAGCCTAGAAAAATATCCTTTCTGGGATGCATGAGATGAGAAAATGAGGATAGGAGGTGGCTGTTATGACTCTCCCATTTGAGAATTTACAGAAATTCAAAAACAGTTCTGGAAGTGCTAAAAGTAATTGCTTAAGCTTGTAGAGAAGTAAAATTGTACATCCATTTTACAAAACCAGTTGGAATTATCCAGTAAATTTGAAGGATCACATACCTTAGAACCCAGCAACTACACTCCTAGGTAACATGCAGAGAAACTCCTGTGCATTTGCTCTAGTGTATATGTACAAGCTGAGTTCACAGTAGCAAACAAATCAAAACAACCCAAATGTCCATTTACAGGAGACTGAATGTCCTAATCATGCATATTCACACAACAGAAATTTTTACAGCACTAAAAAATTGCAATATACTCATATATGCCACAATTTGGATAGATTTTAGAAACATACGGAATTTGGGCAGATCGAGGTTTTGTATACTCACCGCATGTACAGTTCTGGAGACCATGTTTCAAAAAAATAACACATATTCTTGAAATGGACATTTACTTACAGTGAGAATATAAATCACGAAAATTATCAATTTAAAAATGCTAGCAAATATCATTATATTCAGAAAAATTACATAATATGCCTGGCATACGTCTGTTCTATGTTTTCCTACGTTTTAATCTGTATATTATCTGACTATTTCTTCATATGACAGTGATTTCATAATATCCTTTTCGACAGAAAAATCATCCAAATGTATTTGAAAATCAGTGCAATGTTATACAACATTATATAATTACTCCTATGCTATATATCCATCACCATCTGTCAATTTGTCCTACTGTGGTGGCTTGCATGTTGCTGTGATGCTGGAAGCTATGCCACTGGTATTTCAAAGACCAGCAGGGTCGCCCATGATGCACAGGTTTCAAATGGACTTCCAGAGTAAGACAGACTGGGAGGAAAGGCCTGGTGATCAATTTCCAAAAATTAGCCAATTAAAAACCTTATGGATCACAAAATAAAAGAATAATTGCTTAAATGTTAATTAGAATTTCAAAGAATAATGGTCACTAAAATTTGATCCTGCTGAAACAGAATTAACAGGCCAGGGTAAGAACCTGTCCTGTTACCTCCTCCCCACCAGCCCCCCCACCCCACCTCTGCAAGGCTCTTTCTCTTGCATAACTATCCCCTTGTTGCAGCCAATCTCTTAACTATCCACCGACAGCCAGTCTCTTCCCCACTGTTTCTTCCCACATTTCTCTCTCTCCATCTCCTCACTTCTAATCTTCTTTCTTTAACTAGACATAATATATTAAAAATATATATATATAAAAGCATATAATAAATACTCATTTAACATTCATTGATGTCTCCTTTTGCTAAGCTGTAAAAAATTAGTTGAGCCTGAAAATTTAGAAATAACCAAGTATCACCTAGTAATAGATACCTGTTAACATTAGTTCCTTCCCCCCCTTAGTTTGTGTTTGTTTTTCCCTTGTAGTTGGCCCTTAACTGATAAATTTTTGCCAAGATCAACAGCCCTTAATAGGGGGAAAAAAGGACTCCCCACCCTAACTCTAGGCTTTTCTATAAGTCATTCTTTCTAGCCATGATGAATCTAAAAAATTCCGTCTTCATAATGTTTCTGTTAAAAGATACAAGTTCAGTGTATAAACCTTCATCCTCTATGAGAAGAGAGGATTTCCACGGCTTCACAGATTAGACACTAGAAGGAGAAACTCCAGGTATGGCAGGGCGTCTGATCCAGCAGCCTGGCTGTCCTACAGTTTCACTTTCCACTAAGGTTGTTTCACCTGCTGCTACCTACCTGTCCATCCCCAAGGGCCTATAGCTCCGCCTTTGTAATTGGGCACATAGATAGACAAAGGGATTTTCTGTATTCTCCAACGTCAGCCAGTATTTTCTTTTATATTTTCTTATTAAATGCCAAGGAAAATATAAAAGGAAATACTTATAATACTTAAAAGTATTTCAAACAATAGGGTACGGATCGTCTGTGGGCCACATCTTACCCTGCACAGTTTTCTATATGATCAAGGTCAAGAGGCCAAACCAAAACCTTCTAGGTATCATCGGCCCTTTGTGCCAGGGAAGGCAGAAATTACCTGCTTGTTTACAATTGTACCTCCAGTGTCTTTCACAGGCCTAACACATAAAAGTTGTTTAATAAATAGTTTACAAATGAATGCTTTAAAAAAAAAAAAAAAAAACACATTGCTGCCAAGTCAATTCCAACTCATAGTGACCCTATAGGACAGAGTAGAAACTACTCCTTAGAGTTTCCAAGGAGTGGCTGGTGGATTCAAACAGCTGACCTTTTGGCTATCAGCTGTAGCTCTTAACCACTATGCCACCAGGGCTGCAAATGAATGATCCCATAAAAAAACCCATTGAGTCAATTCTCATAGTGACCCTATAGGCCAGAGTAGAACTGCCCCCATATGGTTTCCAAGGAATGGCTGGTGGATTCAAACTGCTGACCTTTTGGTTAGCAGTCATAGTTCACTGGAGCTCTTAACCACTGTGCCA
Organism: Loxodonta africana; assembly: GCF_030014295.1. Lineage (NCBI taxonomy): Eukaryota > Metazoa > Chordata > Mammalia > Proboscidea > Elephantidae > Loxodonta > Loxodonta africana. Next base: position 111,848,534 of record NC_087345.1, on the reverse strand, counting down.
CCAGGGCTCCAAATGAATGATAAACCAAAACAAAACCCAGTGCCGTCGAGTCGATTCCGACTCATAGCGACCCTATAGGACAGAGTAGAACTGTCCCATAGAGTTTCGAAGGAGCACCTAGTGGATTCGAACTGCCAGCCCTTTGGTTAGCAGCCATAGCACTTAACCACTACACCACCAGGGTTTACAAATTCTCACTTTTCATAAGAAACATCCCTCCCCACATGGGTGGGGATGGGCCGTATCCGTTACCTAAACTGACATACAGAAGGAATTACCTTCTTTTAGTAACAAGACAGCTGGTATTTCTAAATTCCCTTACAGGAACCTAACATGTGCTGCATTTGAAAACAAATTCAAATGAGTAGTTATTTCATTGTCCATGTAAATCAAACGACAGTAGCAAACCCACATACATCCTGAAATACATTATTCATATCACCACAGCACAGCTCTTTTTCAAAAGGAAAGAAAGCGTACTTTGTAACTGTCTGCCTTCACTCAACAGCTGCTATTTAAATTGTGAGGTATCATTCTGTTGCAAATTATATCTTACCTAAGGAAATTATACTAGTTTTACAAACATCAAGCAAATCTAGACAAATTAAATACAGAATTACTGATACTATGAGCTGGCACACATACACACACAACCTACCAGCGAAGGGTGAAAAGGGTTTCTTCAAAAAGTAATTAGAGGTGGTGGAGCAGGACTGAAGGAGGGTGCGATAAGAATACTGAAATGGTGACCCAGGAACAAGGTATGTCAGCTCCGTACCATCCTATCTAGAGCTGTCAGTGATTAGCGGTAACACTTCCACTAAACCCAAGCAAAGTCTGAACTGAAGAAATCCATAGCAATATCAAGGTCACCAGGAACAAATATGACTTCATTGGGGTAATAAAGATAAAATCAAAAACAATTAAGCATTTCAAGGAAGGAAGGGAGGGAGGGAGGAAGGAAGGGAGAGATGGGGGGAGGGGAGGTTAGCATTACTTCTATGTTTTCTTCTAAGAGCGTTAGAGTTTAGCTGTTATATTGAGGTCTAGGGTTCACTTTGAGTTAAGTTTTGTGTATGGTCCTTTGTTTTCAAATGCCCAGAGTCCCCATTACTCTAAAAGGAAGAGAAAAAAAAGGTAAAATAGAAATAATACAGGACAATTTACTTCCCATAGCACTAAAAAACTCAAACCACTGAAAATTTATTAGCCAGCAGTGTATTTATGTATACATATAGATAAAATACATGTATTACAGATTTTTAATTACTATTTTTTTTCTCCTATTGTAAGCCTAAATTTATGCCTTCCAAATGGCAAGGCTCAGAAACACTTGCAGATATACCAGTCACTACTTTCTTGTTGTCACTACTATAAGCTTTCTTGTCCCTTCCATGATAACAGCCAGGCCTCCTCCTGACCACGGACTTTGTTACAACTCCTTACATGGAGCATTAGGTATTACAGTACAAATTAAAGCAACTTCTTAGATTTGTGTTTTCCTTCTGGTAGGCAGAGTGCTCCCCACTCAGCCTGGAATCCCACCTTCTCTGCTACCTCCAGACCTTCAGGCTGGCTTCACACAGACCGTGAAGAAATAAAAAATCCTCAGCCTGGAGAGAAAGCTCTCCTAATATAAAGTTCAACTTAATTTTTTTTCCTTGTGAGCTTAAAAAAAATGTGTCTAAAAAAAATTTTTTTTCCTTAATATAAAATTGATATATAATCCCTGAAAAAAAAAATCTGAAGAGTATTTTTTAAAAAGTCTCACCTCTTTCCATATCCTATGGTTATCCAAGGCTATTGTTCTAGTCTATAGAGAGACATTTAGACATTTATGAAAATATATACTTATTCATGCATATATATTTCAGAGAACTGGAAATGTATTAAGGAGCCCTGGTGGCACAATGCTTAAGTACCCAGCTGCTAACCAAAAGGTTGGCAGTTCGAACCCATCAGCCACCAGCCACTCCCTGAAAGAAAGATGTGACAATCTGCTTCCACAAAGAAACCCTATGGAGCAGTTCTACCCTGTCCTATAAGGTTGCTATGGGTTGGAATCAACCCAACAGTAATGGGTTTACAGAAATGTATTAAATACACAGCATCACATTAAGCTTCACATTTTCTAAGGTCATTAAATATTACTTGAAAATATAAAATTCCCACTTGAGAATGCACCGTGATGTGCTGAATTTTTTTGTTCGTTTGTTTTCATATATTTAAGTTTACTCCATTATAAATAATACTGTGGTAAATATCTCCTATGTAAATTTTTAATTGACACAATAATCTTTGTACTTATCAATTGAATCATTCAGCAAATGTTCACCAAAGACCTATCCTGCTGAAGGTACAATGTTAGGGATACAAAGTTGACCCACAGGGAGCTCACAGAAAACAGCTGTTTCTCCTCCCATTCATTTTGTCCTGCCTCCTTAGTATACCAGATGACTTCCTGATTTCTAATTACTTTCCCTGACCATAGTTCATCATTCTTTCACTACCCACTGCTTTTAACGCATATTTTTCTCCATAGCTCAGCTGACCTTCCTAATCCTAACTCTTGTTACCTGTTTGTTTCTCTAGCCTGCAGTTCTCAAGCTTTTTGCTCTCAGGACCACTTCACTTACACTCCTAAAAATTATTGAGAACCCCAAAGAGGTTTTGTTTATATGGGTTATTTCTATCTTTATTTACTATATTAGATATTAAAAGTGAGGAATTTAAGATACAAGGAAATGTCAGAGCACATTCCATTAGCTATTAGAGAAATGACACCATCATACTTCATGTAGCATCTAGAAAACTCTAATGTACACTCAAGAAAGAATGAGAGTGCAAAAGGCAAACATTGTCTTAGTATTATTATAAAAATAGTTTGATCTTACAGACCCACCTGAAAGGCTCTAGGAGACTGCCAGCGATTCCCAGACTGAAGAACTATATCTACGCCTTCTTCCTAAGAGTTCCTATGTTACCTAGTTCATACGTAGCATTGACCATCTGCTATGGCCTGTGGCAACCGCAGAGGGGCTGTCTCTAGCTTGCTTGGTTGCTATACACTGCACTAGCCTGGCTCACAGGGGACATGAAATAAATGCTCCTGATTGTCTTTGCTTATTCTGCAAAAAGTGATCAGTCTCAAAGTGCCAAAGTTTTTATTCAACTAACTCAGAATTTCCAGGCTAGTAAAAAGCGATGAAACCTTGAATCCAGCGTGTTTGATAAACCTTATTTAGGAGGGGAAGGAAGGGACAGGCAGATGCTCCAAAGAAGCCTCTAGAACAGTGCTACTCATCCCTTGTGTTAAAGTGAAAGTAGGGAACGATCTGGTTCCTCTGCACATTTTTTTTTAATGTGGCATTTTTGGTAATGGGTTTTTTTTTTTCTTTTATATGACACAATTACAGAACCTAACACTTCATCTAGCCCCCCAATTACCATTGTTTGACTCCTTCCCTACCAGTATTTACCCCATCCAGATATTCAATTATGCAGATATAATCACAGTCAAGTTGCGTAACTGTGTAGCTTCGTACAACAATTATAGCTGCACTTGTTCTTCATGCAGTACATCTAAATAGAAGCAAAGGGACAAATGTCTGTAGTTCTATTTCTAAACGGAATTAAAGCCTTAGTCTTTTAGAAAAATGTTAATCTGAAAAGCACTTTTAGCCTACTTTTTTTTTTTTATGCCTTCATTTCCAAGATGGAACATTCTCTGGATAAGCTTATAATCTTTCAGGTCTTCATGGCTCTTGAGAACCTCTGGAAATTTAAGTTTAATCACCTCCAAGTCAACCAGTGGAAGATACACACACACAGAGGCCAATCACAGTCATATAGCAGTACATTAGAGAAGTACCAAGACTTAGTTTCTGGGGACCCATCACTTTCATTTTTAGGGAGTAAATCTCTTTTGGCAAGAGTCTTAGGGAGAACAAGGGTGGGTTGCTGGTGCATTTCCAACTAAGGCTAGATCTCTATTTACAAGAGCTGCTTTATTAGTTCTTTACCCATCTTATTCTTTAGAAGACAAAGTTTCCAAACGATTACCAAGCATTTGTAAAACAAACATTGCCACTCTCCAGCACTGTTTGCTTTATTCTGAAATTGCTCTATTTACCATTAAAACCACAAGCTATAAACAAGCGCACCTGATCAAAGAAGATCTTTAAACTGTTCACTCACTAAATCAACACCTGGAAAGGAAAGGTAGTTGACTTGGGCTTGAATACAAAATGTGTAAATCCATCTTTTATCTTCAGTTCTTAGTGTGAGCTTGAATAGTTAATGATTAGTAAGCTTTAAGGATATTCACAGACTCTCATAAGCAAAATATAACTTTTATTAATCTGTTTATACTCAGAAGAGAGTTAAACAAGTAAGCCCTACCTACCATAAACCACAGAAGCACAATCTCAGTTCACACAAAGTCACACTGATTTAGCTCTTCCAAAAGGTTGGCAGTTTGAATTCATCAACTGTTCCTTCAAAACCTGTCCTGTAGGGTCGCTATCAGTCAGAATCGACTTGAAGGCAATAGGTTTGGTTTGGTTTTTTAATGTATTACAAGATAAGAGAAAATTGGGGAAAATACCCACTGCCCATTGCCCTCGAGTCAATTTCAACTCATAGCAACCCTGCAGGACCGGTGGAACTGTCCCATAGGCTTTCCAAGACTGTAAATGTTTATGAAAGCAGACTGTCACATCTTTCTCCCAAGGAGTGGCTGGCGGGTTTGAAGCACCAACCTTTTAGTTAGTAGCTAAGCGCTTAGCCACTGTGCCACCAGAGTTCCTTGGGGGGAAATAGTTTACTTAAGAACAGCTACTAATTCATTCACTGAAGAGTATTTTGAGTGAGGTATATAGTTTCAGTTTCACAAATAGTCCATGTTTCCCACCACAATGTGTTCCCAGAAGCTATGTTATGAAAAGATTGCCATTTCCCATAAGAAATTCTACTGGAATAATATAATTGGGACAATTCTCCTAAGAGCTACAATACAGTATGTATATATATATATACACAGTAGCATATATATATAATATATAGAAGAGTATAGATAGAAATACTCTAACCTCTACAATCATTTACAATGGCAAACATTCTATAAAACTGACTAAAATGTACTTTGCTGTACTATCATAAGGACAAGCCCAACAAGAAAACTAAACCCACTGACATCGAGTCGATTCCAACTCCACAGTGACCCTATAATTTCCCCGAAAAAGTAACACTTTATTGTATAAATATCTGAAGACCTCACCAAGGACCTTCTTATGAGGATCCAAAGAAACAACAAATCTTAAATGAATAAAGGTTTCTTTCCCTCTTCCCTCATAATCAGCCTTGAGAGTAAAAAAGTCACAGAAGTGTAAACTGGAAAGTCTTAATTTTTTTTTTTCAGTGAAGTTGACAGAGTATTTCTGGGCCAACTGAACTTCTAATCACCTCAGACTTATTTTTCCTCCCTCATGGCTATTTTGTCTTGAGTTGGCCAAATTCATCCCTCCTGCCTCAGAGTTTTCCAGGATGGCATATAAGCGGAGTCATATATAGCCTTCATACATTCACCTGTTTCGGGTTATGGCTTTTTAAAAAGAGTTAGAGGGTTTCACTGCAAGTCCCTGGATGGTGCAAATGGTTAATGTGTTTGGCTGATAAGCAAAAGATTTGAAGTTTAAGTCTACCCAGCGGCACCTCAGAAGAAAGCCCTGAAGATCTACTTCAGAAAAATCAGCCACTGAAAATCCTCTGGAGCACAGTTCTACTCTGACACACATGGGGTCATCATAAATTGGAATCAACCCAACAGCAACTGGTTAGGGGTTTGTTTAAAGTTTAATGTATTTGAGATTCAACTGTGTTGAGTATTTCAGTAGTTCGTTCCTTTTTATTGTTGAGGAGTATTACATTGTAAGGATATACTACTGTGTGCATTGTTTATCCACTCACCAGTTGAAAGTCATTTTGGTTGTTTCAACTTGTTGGTAATTATAAATAAAGCTGCTATAAATATTCATGTACAAATCATTGTATGAAGATCTACATAATCTACATAGAAGGTTCTCTGTGTGTTTTCATTTTTCCTTGATAAATATCTACGAGTGGGAATATTGAGTTATATAGTATGTACATAATTAACTTTATAAGAAACTGTCAAATTCTTTTCCAAAGTGGTTGCTGTATTTTGTATGCAATCAATAATGTATGAGACTCCTAGTTGATCTGCATCCTCACCAACACTTGATATTGTCAGTATTTTTATTTTAGTTATTTGTATATTGGTACTTCACTGTGGCTCTCAATATGTCTAGTTTCTCTTCTGGCTCCTTAAATCTTCCCAAAGACTCCATTTAGGGTACTCTCTTCTTCTCACTCTACTTTCAACCATTCTCATGGTTTTAAGTTCCATCTATATGTTGGTAACTTTCAAATCTGAATTTTCCATAGACTTTCTATAGACTTCTCTTCTGAGCTGCAGACCAATACATCCAACAAACTTTAGATCTACAACTATGGCTCACAGGCACCCAAATCAAGGATGCATAAAACCAAGTTCATTACTGTAGTAAACTCCAAACGCATCCACAAGTTCTCCCCATCCCCATATGCATGTCCCTTTGCAATATAACTTTCAGCCCACTCTCCCCTCATCAAAAGGCAGAGTCTATTTCTCCACCCTTTTCATCTGGCCTTGGCCATGTAACATCAGCAAATGGGAGGCAAGCATAGGCTTGAAAGTGCTCAAGCACTGGGGTTTGTCCTTTCTTGTTCTCAGCACACTATCCCCATGTGAAGACATCTAAGCTAGCCTGGTGGATAATGAGAGACATGTGGTCCAGTCATCCTCATTTGCAACCTGCCCACCAGCAGATATGAGTGAAGCCATCCTAGACAATCCAGCTGCCAACAAGCTACAGGGACATGAACAAGTTCAGCAGAGATCAACCAAGCTAGCTCACAGCAGAAGAACCAACCAGCCAAAATATTCATGAGTTAAACAAATGTTGCTCACTAAGCCACTCAGTTTGGGAATGTTTTATTACATAGCAATAGAGAACTGATACCATTACCTTCCCCTTCTTAATTTGTTTCTCCTATTTTAATCTATATCTCAGCAAATTTAACTAATACCTACATTGTTGCCCAAGTCTGAAACCTGAAAAAATTCCAGGACATTTTCTCTCCCTCACATACCTGGCTCACCCCACCCTCACATAGTTAGTCATCAAATAGTCTTTTCATGCTTTAAATATAGTTAAACACATCCTGTTCTTCCCGTCTCATTGCTACTATACTAGTCCATTACCCAATATTCCTGAACTACTTTAAAAGCCTCTTGTTGGTATCACATCCTCCATTTTCAACCTCTCCGTCTAAGAAAATCGTCTTTCAATATTTCGCTTTTCATCATGTCATAGTTCTGCTTAAAATTCTATAATTCTCCTCAACCTCTAGGATAAAAAACAAATGCCTTAGCACAGCATCTAAGGTTGCTAGGCATCTGGACCCTTCCCCATACTTATCTCTGCCACTCTTTCACATCGTCCTAAATTCTAACCCTTTTTAGAAGCCACACCAGAGAAAGGTCATGCTATTTCACACCTCTGTGCCTCAGCTAGAAATGCCTCTTTCTCCTCAACCCCCTCCTTTCTGTCTGGCTAACAACTGCGCAGTCTTCCACAGCTCCAGCTTACCTAAATTCTTGCTCTGGGCTCCCAAACCAGTTACATTCCTCTGCTCTGTGCTACTATACTCCTTGAGCTTAAAGATAGCATAGTTAGTAGTTAAGGGTCTGGGTTTGAGTCATAGCTTTGTTTCCTTCTGGTTGTACGACCTTGGGTAAGTTACTTAACTTCTCTGTACCTCAGTTTCCTCATCTATAAATGGGATATAACAGAGAATGCTACCCTCCCCCATAGCTGTTCTCTTCTTCCTTAAGGTGACAGACTTCTGAGTTTTAGGTAGTCACAATGGCCACTCCCCTCACACCACATTCCTCAGCCTCCTTGCAGCAAAATGTAGCCATGTGACTATGAGGTATGAGTAGAAGTGATACGTGTAATTCCAGGCATCCTCCTGAAAGAAGAATCTGCTTGCCCTGGATTCCTCTTACACTTGCTAACTGGTAAGTGGTGACTACTGGAGTAACCCCGGAAGCCACCTGTTGAGGACTGAAGAGTTTCTAAGATGGTCCTGGACCACTCACCTCTGGACTATTAAGCGAGAGAGAAATAAACTTCTATCTTATATAAGCCATCGTATTTCTGGATTTCTGTTACAGAATGTTACCCTGTACTCCCTCTAATACATGGAGATAATAATAATATCTTAGTAATAATATATACCTCATAGGATTGTGAAAGGATAAAATGGATTAATAGAAGATGAAGCAGTTAGAATCATACCTGATACATTGTAAAGGCTAAACAAATATTAGCTATCAGTAACCGTGGTAGTAGAGTAGCCCACTTGTCATCATTGGCTTACATGTCTATGTCCCACAGAATACTGAATAGATTAGGGTAATGGCTTGGTACTTTCATCTTAGTATTACACGCAAAAGAACACTAAACATCCAACACTGTTCAAAAAGAAAATGAATTTAGCTTTGCGTACCAATTATTATCCTAAGAACTACTTTCAAGAAAAGGTGCATATTAGGCCTGAGAAGCCTAGGTGGCCCTTCCCCACAGGTACAAATCTTTCGGGTTATAGGTCAAATGCTCTCTTAATCAAGCCGCTTTCCTCATCTCTCAGAACAGGAAGTAAATCTCCATCCTCCCACAACACCTTTGCTGTACATTTTTATTTAGCTCTTATCTCTCTCTACCTTGTGTGCATTATTTAGGCACACATCCTATCTCCCTCATTCGATTATAAATTCCTTGAGAGCAGCACTCATTTCTGATTCATTTGAACAAGAACAACTAGTTCACACACTGTATTGCACACAGTAGATAGTCAAAATAAATCTCTGCTAAATACATACAAAATCTTGTAGTGTTAAAAAACACCATCTTCCAGCTTCAAGCAAGCCTGCCTCTTTACCTACTCTTTACCTGTCTCTTTGAGCATATTACTTTGCTTCTCTACGTATGGTTTCCTTGTCTGCAAAACAGGGCTGTTAAGTATTAAATGAGGCAATATAGAGGAAGATCATCATAAGCACTCAAGAATTTCAATATTTAGGACTGTTCTATTCCGGGAAAGAGTAGTGTTGACCATTAAAATACTCAGTATTTATTCAGCATCTACAAGAAATGTAGACATACACAACTAACAGCACGCACAACACTGGAAGGGAGATTTTTACATGTGAGCCTGTAGTGCAGGAAAACTGGCCTATGGACCCATGATTACCAAGGAAAACTGTTCTTACTCCACCAAGCCACACACATTCCAAGGGCTAATTTTCTGCCCATCACTCGTCTCTTATATATACATATATACGTATGTATGTATTTTTTTAAAAAAAAAACTAACTTATGAGGGAAGAATTAAACCTCACACTCCAAGTAGCAAAGCAACCAAAGTTCACGCATGATTCACATTTTAGATATACAATTAATTGTGTGAGTGCTGTCTTAAACAGGAACCCATGAAATTTCCATAGCAGTCCTATTTTACCACTCAGAACCACAGTAACTTCCCTCCCAGAGCCACTGAAGTACAAGCACTTCTATAACCCTGACTAGCTTCAACAGGAGAAGCAAAGAGGCAGAAGAACTTGTTTACATTTCCTCATGTGGCCTTTCTCTGAAACCCTCGTTGAGAAGGGTAAACTTATTACCCAATTTCCACTGCCTCCTAAAAGTTTAATAATGGGGATTATAGCAGAAGGTAGTTAATATGACTTACCACATAGGCACAGGATCAACATAGCAATAGCATTCAAATGAGGAATTTTAACGATGTTTTAGAATAAACCATGTAATGGCTGGCTTGAAAATCCAGCAATTTTCCAAACTTCTTTGAGTAGCAGAAAACTACAAAATGCTAAATAACCTAAAACTTTTTCTTCTACTACAAGTAGAAGTTCCCATCTTCTGCTACTCACACTACAGATTTATAAGTGAGAATGCACTTTTGTTACCAATGAACTTAAATTTGGAATTATAAAACTGAAGACTATAAGAAATTAATGGGTCTGCACAAGGCCAGATTAAGGCACATGAGGGCTGTAAACACTGATAATCTGGGGTGCCTCCTCCTCTGCTTACTTGTGCATTCAAACAGGATATGTGAGTTATATATATACACATGTATATGTATGCATGTATGTGTGTCTTAGCTGTCCATGTTGTAACTTCTTTTTACATGTGACTATAGCATTAGCAATTGAACACAAAAGTAGCGTATGTCATTTTAGTGGAATAAGATTAACTAGATTATAAATTTTTAGTGGATGCAGGGTACTAAAATTTTTACTTAGGACATAACTCTATACATAAATGCTACACAGGTAAAAAGTAACTTGATTGAATTCAGCACAACAGTCGACTTATTAGAGTTCCCTCACTTTTGGGCATCATCTAGGACTGGAGTTTCCATTGGTTGTTCACCAGGACATGTGCAAAAACATACCCTTGTGTCTGTATCATTGCAAAGAGCTTTGCTGGCCCTCCTGGCTGGAGCTGCTAGACCAGCAGATGTGGATGTACAAAAGAGTTCTCTCAAAATGGATCAGAGATCTGTTATTTATCAATATAATCTATCCTTGCCCTGTAACCTCTCACATTGGATCCAGTTGCATATTGGGTGAGAGTAGCTAGTGTTAAACTCGATGGCCCCCTCCCCCCACCTCTTGTTTATCAGAAGTAGTATAATCCCAAGAGACCTGCTGAGATAAGGAGTTTCAATCACATGGGAGAGGACTGTAGGAGACAGCTGTCAATGAAGGTATTGAAGTAGTACGGGCCTTATAGCTTAAACAACCTTGCTCATGGGCGCACTCGTGACCCTGCGTAAACTTTATTTCTGGCAGGCACATCCTCAGCACTGGAGCTGGTATCAGTTTCATTTAGTGCCCTGCCAGTTCTCTTCCACTGCAGTGCTTGCTTTCCCTTACCTATGTCCTGTCTGCTTGGCATCTATGGGTCTTTGCTTTGAACAACTGGTGCCCCTGTTTGGTTATACCCTAAGCACGTGCTTACCTTATTTCCTGGGTAATCCATTCCTGGGTATACACATTACTTTTTATCACAAACAATGAATCAGCTAACTATGTTACATGCTATGGAACATTTAAGACATGAGAAAAGTATCTGATGATAGAAATGGAATTATATATTGCTTTCAAGAATTACAATTTGTTCTAGAACTTTATTCATTTATTGAACTAAAATTAATTCAGCACCAAGAAAACACTGGGCTTGACCTTGGAAATTCAGCAGAGCACAAGGCTGACACAGTTCTTGTCCTCATGCAGTCTAGCTCTGGGTCTTTCAAATAAAGAAAAGTATGCTAATCCTGAGCATGCATGGGCAATCTAAATACATGTTCTCAGCCTTTGTCGTGGATGGTGTCCATCCCACATCCCCTCAGCCCAAGTTCACTGAAAACTGCAGTGCAATTTCCAGCACGCCATCAGGTTGCCACCTCACCCTCCTCTATCTCTCTTCTCTGCATGAGGGCTGTCTTTCTCTGACACCTGGGCAGCTTGCTTAGCTCATAGAGGAGCAACCCAGAAATGGGTTGTGGAAGGAGGTAATTAACACCTCCAGTGGCAACTCTCAACCTGCAGAGGATGAAAGTTGGTCCCAGCCTTTCTGTCCTCGAATGGGTGATTCTGAGGCATGTTCTGCATGGTTTCTCAGAGGGCCCCACCAGGATTAAGTCCCAGTTGCCCACAGCAGTGGGCACTAACACGCGCTTTATTAACTCTTCTTCCTTTCAGTTTATTCTCTTCTACTTCTTCACTCATGTTTCCAGGGATTACTTCCCAAATAAATTACTTCCATCCAAGTGTTCCATAGTCTGATTTGCAGGTACCTCAGCTAACACAGTTTTAATCTATTTCTCCTCAGACATATTCAATAGTACTGGAATAACACATGAAATGAGTATCACAGCACATACCTTTCACCAATTTACCAAATGTCGAGATGTCAAGAGGCTGGGATTTGAATAAATCATTTGGATGAGAATTAAGATCCAAAAAAAGACTTTGGCAGGCTAGAACAAAGAGCCAATGCTAACAAGGTGAGATGTAACAGGTTTTTCATTTGGTTCCAAAAAACCAATTACACAGCACAAAACCAAAAAACCAAACCCAGTGCCATCGAGTCAATTCCAACTCATGGTGACCCTAAAGGACAGAGTAGAACTGCCCCATAGAGTTTCCAAGGAGCGCCTGGCGGATTCGAACTGCTGACTTTTTGGTCAGCAGCCATAGCACTTAACCACTACGCCAGCAGGGTTTCCTACACAGCACAGGAGGAGGAAAATGAGGGTTCAGAGACGTGACTAAAAAAGCTTCAGGAGTTTGGGTTGACCAATATCTCCACGTGAGTTAGGGAGTCCTGCCTAGCCTCTTGGGGTGCAAGTGTGGCATCCAAAAAAAGGGAGATTATCATCAGACTACACCCAAATGTGCTGTGTTCAGTTCTTTCTACCCCATTAAAAATTAAACTGTCAAGCAGGAGCCTAGCCAGAAAACAAACAAACAAGGCAGAATGATGAAAACTTAGATAAATCATTGAAGAATTTAAAGCTGGCAACAGGTAAAAGACATAAAAGAAAACAAGACGATCGAAGAAAAGGTCTTCAGGAATACTATCATTCTAAACAAATGTTTAAAGGGCTATTGTACAGAAGAGGGATCAGATTTAATCGATGTGGCTTTACAAGACCAACAGGTAGAATTTATAGGAGGGCATAATTGAATAGAGAGCATGGTGTAGTGGTTAAAAACAAGCAGCTCTGGAGTCAAACTTGGTTTGAGTCCCAGCTCTATCACTAATGAGCTCTGCAACCTTAAGATGGTTGCATAACTTCTTTATGCTTAACTTTCTCAACTGCAAATTGGGATAGCAACAATTTCTCCTTCATAGGGTTATTGTGATGACTAAATAATAAGGCATGTGAAGCCCCAAGCACAGTGTACATGGGTTAAATGCTCAACAAATGTTAGCTGATTTCAAGCCTGAAAGAGTTTCTACCTTCATCATAAAAAAAACTTACTACACAATCACCAAACCTGATAAAATCCAACACAGCAATTGTTTAAGCTGGTGGAGGAGGTATTATAATTGGCTCACATTAGAGAAACAGTGTATTAGACAAGATTGACATGCTCAACTACATAAAAGGTCAAAGCTACTACCCAGCAAGAATACTTTCCATTTCAACTAATCCTTTTTCGTTTTATGTGTCTGACTGTGTAATGACCACGAAAAAGTTGAGGCCCGGCCTTCAAAGTGACTTTTCTGAATTACCTGAAAAGAAGGAACTGAGTTAAAGAAATGATCTTGTCAATCTTTCCCCCAAGTCTCAGCTTTTCAGTGTCTGCTTTAGTGCTTCATGGCACTATATTTCCATCTCCTGAGGCATTCTGACTCATTGCTTCAGAAGGACTCGTTGCTCATCAGAAGTGATCCCTGAGTAATGTTGGTAGATTATGAAATAGTCAAGTGTCAAACAATCACAGGATCAGATTTGAAATTTTCAAGACCAAATCGCCCAAACCTAGAAAACACCTAATCAACCAAGACAAGAAGCTATCTTCTCTTCCCGCAGCCCACCTGGGGAGTGGCTCCCTGGGTTCTCCGTTGCATCTGTGTTTTATCACCCTGATGGTAAAAGAATAACCCATAAACCTCTCTTGCTTTGATTTAAATCAGCTTCTCCTCGGAAAAGAAAACGTACGTTTATCAACAGGTCCAATGTACCGATTTTTGGAGAAATTTGTTCTAAGGAAGAATATTATAAAAAATGGGCTGAAGTAGGTGAATAAATGAGCTAGGTAGGAAAAGAATATAAATTAAAATAACTAATATAATTTAGCGTGAGGAAAGAGGGTTAAGTGTATATAAAAAGTAGGACTAGTGATAAACCATGTTGATATCATGTATCCCCTGATATGATGCAATGAGAAGAGTGCTTAACCTCAGTGGTATTCTTCACAAAAACCATAAAACCACCAGTTGCCAATACCAAAAAAAAAAAAACCAAACCCATTGCTGCTGAGTCAATTCCAACTTATAACAACCCAGACATTTCTTCTGAGGTGTCTCTGGGTGAGTTCTAACTGCCAAACTTTTGGTTAGTAATCAAGTGCTTAACCATTTGCGCCACCCAGAAACTGGTACCCATTGCCCTCGAGTCAACTCCAACTCATAGCAACCCTATGGGAGTGGCTATAGTGGCTGGTGGATTCGAACTGCTGGCCTTTTGGTTAGCAGCCAAACTCTTAACCACTACACCACCAGGGTTTCCTCAAATGGCAAAACCCCTGTCTAATCATGAGGAAAAGTATCAGACAAACCCAAACTGACTGACATTCTACAAAATACCTGGCCCATACTCTTCAGAAGTACCAAAGTCATAAAACTCAAGGAAAAGATCAAGGAGACATGATGGCTAAAAGCATCTTGAAATGAGATTCTGGAACAGGAAAAGGACATTAGTGGAAAAACTGGTGAAATTCAAATAAAATCTAGAATTTTGTCAATAATAATATGCAAATGTTTATTTCTTAGTTTTGACAAATGTATCACAGTCATATAAGCTGTTAAACAGGGTGAAGGTGAACCTTAGTGAAGGATATACAGGAATTCTCCTTACTGTCTATGCAATTCATCTGTATATCAAAAATAATTCCAAAATTAAAAATCTATCTTTAAAAAATAGGGACTATTAGATCATTAAAGAAGTTTTGTGCTCACTTAAGATAAAGCTGCTGTGGTGCTGTTAATATTGTTCTGATTATATAGCTTCTATTGAAAAATAGCTGTCCTCTAGTTTTTAATACCACTTTGGAAGTGTTTATTGGTTAAAACTTAGCTGCCTCTGTTCATATGTAAGACCATGCAATGCAGTCAAAAGAACATTTCATTGTATAACTGTTTCTATTTGAGAAAATCATTTTAACCTTTTTAGAACTTAGGTTCTTCATTCAAAACCTGGGGGGAGTTGTACTAGATTTAATTGCCTAACAGCTCCAAAAATTTATGATTCACTTTAACAAATTACAGAGTGGGTATGAAAAAACAAAACAAACAGAAAGAAATTTTTTTTAATTAATTTCAGAGTACCATTTGTGTTGCTGAAGCAAGAGGAACTGAGGTAGCTGAACTGTTGATATGCTACTGTTTCTACACGCTATCTAAAAAGTAGTAATAAGGGAGGGTGCTCTGGAAACTTGGCAGAGGAGTCTGGAAATAAAGGGCTGGTGATTCTGGGAGGTGATTCTGTGAAAATGCAATGACCTTTTAAGCCAAAGGGAGCAGGGGAAATGCACTCAGGCAGAGAATGGTTTAAAGTAGGAGCTGTAGAATGATAAGTTATATGAAAGGATGAAGCATTAATGACAAGATCTGCTTATGGCTGTTGACCAGAGTAAATGCAAGCCCAGCTCAGGGGGTCGTTTTTTGAAGCTCCATTGGGATACGGTTCAGAGTCATAGATAAGCCTGGAGTTTGAGATAAAAGGGAGCCCAGAGTCCCGAATATAAAAGGATCCCTAATGATGAGTGGCATAGGATAAATGATTGAGTAGAACTGCCCCCATAGAGTTTCTAAGCCGCACCTGGTGGATTTGAACTGCTGACTTTTTGGTTAGCAGCCATAACTCTTAACTACTTCGCCACCTGGGTTTCCAGTCTAAGACTGGAGGTAGAAAATGAGAACTAGCAAGGATAATAACTTAACATATCAGGTTACAGGAAAAACCAGCCTTCCAGGGGCAGAGCACCTAAAAGAACAATTCGTACTTTGAAACAGCACTAGCCAAATACTGTGAGATCAAGTATCTGTATATACAGTAATTACTTACTGGTTACAGAACTGGTATCCCCTAGTTCCCTAAGATGAACACATTAAAATGATCTTTGCATTTTAGGACAATTCACTTAACTGGGAAAGAGAACAGATGAAAGAAGGCCATAAACCCTAAAGGTTTATCTGTATAAGATTAATCCCTCCCAATGACAACAGAAAAAAAGCTAACCAAGCTTGTGACAATGAAGTTTAGGGATCCCTGAGAACCAAGTTATATCACATGATTCCAGAGAAAGTTTGGATCTCTCATCCAAAAACAACTAATGGCTATTTTTTGGATGTCTACTACAAGAGTAGAGGGTCATCGAAAAAGAGGAAGACCCTCAAAAAGATGGACTGACACAGTGGTTAAAACAATGGGCTCAAGCATAACAACAATTGTGAGAATGGCACAGGACCAGGCAGTGTTTCATTCTGTTGCACATAGGGTCACTATGAGTCAGAGCCAACTCGACGGCGCCTAAAAACAACACTACAAGCAAAGCTCTATGCCTAGGAAACACAAAAAGAATAAAAATACTGCCCTTAACCACATAAACCAGAGACTCCATCAGCCTGAGACCAGAAGAATTTGATGGTGCCCGGCTACCACCAATAATCACCTTGATAGGAAACACAAGAGAGAGTCCCTGGCAGAGAAGGAGAAAAATTGAGCGCAGAACTCAAATTCTAGTAAAAAGACCAGACTTAATGGTCTGACTGAAACTGGCAAAACCCCAGAAGACATGGCCCCAGACTCTCTGTTAACCCAGAACTAAAACCATTCCCAAAGCCAACTCTTCAGACAAAGATTAGACTGGACCATAAGACATAAAATGATACTCAAAGAGCGTGCTTCTTAGTTCAAGTAGATACATGAGAGTAAATAGGTAGCTCCTGTCCAGAGGTGAGACGGGAAAGTAGAGGGGGACAGGAGCTGGTTGAATGAACACAGGAAATCCTGAGTGGAAAGGAGGAAATGTGCTGTCACATTATAGAGAGAGCAACTAGGGTCACATAATGTCTGTATAGATTTTTGTATGAGAAACTAACTTGAGCTGTAAATTTTCATTTAAAGCACAATAATAGAGAAATAAATAGATAAATAAAAATACTGTCCTTAAGGAGTTTATAATGGAAGGGTTGTTGTTGTGTGCTGTTGAATCAATTCCAATTCATTGTGATCCTATAAATACATAATTTAATATGTATATTGTATGTTGGTGCCTGAGTGGTGAAAATGGTTAAGCACTCAATTACTAGCTGAAAGGTTGGTAGTTTGAACCCACCCAGGGGCACCTCAAAAGACAGGCCTGGCATGGTGATCTGCTTCCCAAAGGTCACAGCCTTGAAAACTCCAAGAAGCAGTTCTACTCTGCACGCATGGAGTAGCTATCAACTGGAATTGACTCCACAGCAACTAACAAAAGCAACATCATTTGTATCTGGCCATTGGTGGTTCAGAGGTAGAATTCTCATCCTCCATACAGGAGACCTGGGTTCAATTCCCAGCCAATGCACCTCATGCGCAACCACAACCCGTCTGTCAGTGGAGACTGACGTGTTTCTATGACACCGAACAGGTTTCAGCAGAGCTTTTACACTAAGACAGACTAGGAAGAAAGACCTGGCTATCTACATCTGAAAATGAGCTAATGAAAACCCTACAATCGCAATGGTCCAATCTGCAACCAATCAAGGGGATTACCCAGGACCAGACAGTGTTTTGTCCCATTGTGCATGAGGTCACCACGTGTCAGGGGCTGACTCTACGACAGCTAACATCATTTGTGTAATGTCTTAAAATATTTTTACATATATTCTCACAAAAGATTTCAAGCCTGACAAAACCTTGGTTCATGTTCTTACCCACTCCTACTCCCACTGGCCAATGACAGATATTCCCTGAGGCTCAGAGTAAATAAGTGACCTATTTGAGATGACACAGCTGCAAGGGGTACAGCCAGAACCTGAACCCCATGATTTCTCCTGTTACAAATACAGATTTGTTGTCACAGTTTGCTTTTAAATTGTTTGCTCTTTGTCTCTAATGCTCTGCAGTTCATAAAGGTATGTATAGCTGTGGATTTTGTTTTATTTACCCTACTTTGAACTCAATATGCCCCTTCAACTTGAAAAATTGTCTTAAATTGAGGAGAGTTTGTGTCTAACTCCCTTTATATATTGCTTCTCTCCCATTCTCTTTCATTTTTCTTTCTAGAATTTAATTTGATACTGCTAAACCTTCTCGGTCTGTCCTATAAAACTTTCATGACTGCGATGAAAGGTTATGTGTCAACTTGGCTAGGCCATGATTCTCAGTGGGTTGGCAGGTATTATGTAATTATCCTCCATGTTGTAATCTGAAGTGAGCAGCCAATCAGCTGAAAGGCCAAGCAGTTAAAAGCCAGTCAGTTGAAAGCTAATCTGTCTCCTTGGAGGTATAGGCTGTATCAAATATACACGGACATTCTGGCAAAGCTCTCTCTGGATCCTGCATCCAACTCATCACACTCTGACCTCTGGTTCTTGGGATGTGAGCCAGCAGCCTACCACCTGACCTGCTTAGTTTGGTTTCGTCAGCCCCTACAACCACAGGAGTCAGGAGGAGCCTCCCAGCCTCCAGCCTGACCCACAGATTTGGGACTTGCCAGCCTCCACGAGTGCATGAGCCATTTCCTTGAGATAAATCTCTCTCTCTATTATATACATACATACACACACGTGCGCGCGCACGCACTCACTGGTTTGCTCCTCTAGAGAACCCGGCCTAAGACAATGACTCATTCATATTGTCCTTCTTTGTATCTCTTTGTACTACATTCTGAATGATTTCCCCAAATCTATTTTCCAGAGCACCGATTCTCTCCTCATCTTTATATAATAGTTCGTGATTTTTAGAACTACCTATTCTTTTTTCATACTGTTTGTTCTTTCATTAAGTCCCTGAGTGGAACAAACGATTTGTGTTTGTCTACTACCCTAAAGGCTGGAAGCTCAAACTCACCCAGCGGCACTGCAGACGAAAACCCGGGCGATCTGCCTCGGTAAAGAATACAGACAAGAAAACCCCATGGAGCAGTTTTCCTCTGAACACGTGGGGTCACCATGAGTCAGAATCAATTTGATGGCAATGAGTTTGGATTTTTTGTTGTTGTTCTTCTTCTTCTTCTTCCATTAGGGTTTCTATACTCTTTTAAATCAATTTACACACAATGATTATACAGTCTGTATCAGGTTGTTCTATTAGCTCTTGTTCTTGATTACTAATAGCTCGTTTGTCAAAACTGCTGACTCTGCCTCATGCTAGTTTTATTGTAAGTACATCTTAAATGGAGATTGTTTATGGGAAGACTTCACTGGCCCAGGGGCACTGAGTAGTCTTGTTGGTGTTGCTGATGAAGGCCTGGGGGAGGGGGGTGGTAAGAGGGGAGTTATCTTTCACAGCCTGTTTTATCTTCATTTCTCTACTTGGGAATAAATTTAGATCTGTTTTCCAAAGTGACCAGTTCGTGTCAAAGAGCATTTATTGTGCATATCACTCTCTCTGCAAGGATCTGAGCTTAGGAAAATTAAATAAATAAGCTATTCCTATAATGAGATACTGTATGTAAAGTGCCTAATACAGAGAGTGAAACAAACGTCAGTTATCTCCCTTCCCCAGTGCAATCAGTAGCATTTCTTGACTTGGGTGTGTGGCTCCAGAGAACCCCTTCAACTGTCTCTCCAGTTACTTACCCTTTATTAAAGTCACTTTCACCATTCATTTGTGAGAACGAATGCTTACACAGAGTTCAAAATGAATGTTGTTTTAAAAATGGTTATTATTATAAATATACATAAACTATAAAAGTGATCAGAGCAAGCTTTTAACTACTGGTTTTATTTTTCTATGATTCTCTACAGGTTCCATTAATCCTTCTTTCATAACAGTTGAGTTATAATCAGTCTCTTACCATGACTAATTTTTGAATTGAGGAGATAATCAAGCTATATCTAAAATTATACTTAGGAAAATATTCTAAGACGATTGTTAGATACCACACACCATCCAAAGTGATACTTTAAAAGCTAAGCCAACACATCACTGTCACTCTCCTGGAAATTTTATAAAGATAAATTAAAGCTGTTAATGAAACATTATAACAGTTGTATTATAATTCTCACAGAAATATATAAATAAATATGGCGGTATTTATTGTCTTGAAAAGTGGCCTTTCACAGTTAATTATCAAGATTGTTTTCAACAGATAGACTACTGTATAGCAAAACAAAGGTTTAAATTATCCCTTCATTGTAAATCTCTCAATGTGTAAAAGAAGAAAAATAATGGAGAAATTTTTGAGAGACTTTTCAGTGAACACATTTATATTTGAAAATTTCATACTGAATAAAGTTTAATATTATTTATTTTAAAACACAAAAGTAATCCCCCCTTAGATCACATAATCAAATATACTATTTCTTACCTCTGAACTTCTTGGGAGGGTTGGCAAGGTCCCCTGCCTCTGGGTGTACCACACATCTATCATCCACCAACCTATAAGGAAAAGTATGTTTACATGGTCAACTGAGACATTTTCATAAGGCATAGGCTAAACGTGGATATTGTATAATTATTCACAAAATTTTAACACCATTCTTAACTTAGAAACTTTTTAATGATCATAGATTTGTAGAAAGATTTGGTTGTATCAATATTAACTACAACGAGTTTCAAAAATTAAAAAATATGAAGCATGGTTAAATAGTAGATATAGATAAACCATGGAACACTAAAAAAAAAAAAAAAAAAAAAAACCATTGCCCTCTAGTCGACCCTAAAGGACTGAGTATAGTACTGCCTCACCTGGTTTCCAAGGAGCACCTGGTGGATTTGAACTGCCAACCTTTGGTTAGCAGCTGTAGCTCTTAACCACTACGTCACCAGGGTTTCCTACAAAACTATATAAAATTCTATCCAAAAAAAAGGTACTAGACCATGAGACATTTATAATACACTGTGAAAATAAGTGGTAACCAATCAATAAGATCATATATGTTTAAACATACACACATACTCTATACATACACATGTAAGGGATAAAGCACAGATACCAAATTATTAACGGTGGCCAAATTACCAGTGGTTTTTATTTTCCTTTTTTTTGTGTGTGTGTGTATCTTTTGGTTTTATTTTTTTTTAATATTAGGGATGTGTAAACTTATGAGATCAGGCTTATAGAGTGACCACAGGGTGAAATAGTTACGAGCACGCAGCACATATTCAGCACCTAGCTCAGCCACTTTGGCTAAGTGACTTTAGACCATCTTCTGTATATGTGTAAAATAAGGAGTGCTGGTGTTAGTTGCTGTTGTGTAGATTCCAACTCATGGCGACCCCACATGTACAGAGTAGAACTGCTCCATAGGGTTTTTAAGGCTGTGACCTTTAAAAAGGAGATCACTAGGCCTGTCTTCCGAGGCACCTCTGGGGGGGTTCCAAGAGCCAACATTTTGGCTAGTGGTCAAGGGCTTGATTAACCATTTGTATCACCTGGGGACTGCTAAATACTAGTACCTAATTCATAGCATTGTTAGGAGAATTGAATGATCTAATATTCATAAAGCGCCTGGCACAGTTGCTGACATACAGTAAGCCCTATAGAGGTATTTAATAAGTAAATGAAATCAAGAACCTTGTCTGCCTTATTCCTCATTATATCCTTTGCTTCTTAAAGAGCGCCTGTCACATAGCTGGTGCTCAACAAATAATTAACTGTCAATGGATTGAATTGTGTCCCCAAAAAACATCTGTCAACGTGACCAGGTCATGATTCCCTTGCATGATTGTCTACCATTTTGTCTTCTGATGTGATTTCCCTATATGTTGTAAATCCTATCACTGTGATGAAATAAGATGGAATAGTGGCAGTTATACTGATGAGGTCTACGAGATTAGGTAGTGTCTTAAGCCAATCTCTTTTGAGATATAAAAGAGAGAAGCAAACAGAGAGACATGGGAACCTCACGCCACCACAAAAGCAGTGCCGGAAACAGAGCGTATCCTTTGGACATGAGGTTCCTGCGCTGAGATACTCCCAGATCCAGGGAAGACTAATGCATCATAAGGACCTTCCTCCAGAGCCAACAGAGAGACAAATCCTTCCCCCAGAGCTAGCGCCCTGAATTCGAACTACTGGACTGTGAGGAAATAAACTTCTCTTTGTTAATAGCCATCTACTTGTGGTATTTCTGTTATAGCAGCACTAGATGACTAAGACATTAACCAAATGGATAAATTGCCTCTGTAGTTACAAAAACATGTTTAACCCTAATTAAAATACTCATAAGAAGTCAATTTTAGGACACCTTGAAAATAGAAGCAAAACCTCTGACCTGAGAGGCAGGAGATGTGAATCTCCAAAGGGAAAGCACTAACTGCCAAAGACTCACTGATACGGATTTTTTCCGTTGACAATGTGGTGGAAATAACTGTTGTTGTTATTGTTGTTGTTTTCAGAATATCATGAGAATGCACAGGAATTAGTTCCAAGTATATGAATTCATTTGAAGGGAAATGTCCAAACTGCAGCTTTTCGTACTTTTTAAAACTTATTAACCAGACTCACTAGCCTGCACCAACTCCAGCCCAGAACAAATCCCAATTTGTGATAAAATGTCTCCTTGAAACAAAATGAAACTTTTGGTTCCTAGTTTGTCTAGTTACCAAAAGCAAACACTTCCTAAGTCACTAGATTTTTCTATGAGATTCAATTTTCTCAAAACAAAATGCTAATTTGGTCAAGCATTATGGTTCTTTCCTTTTTTTTTTTTTAAATTTTGGATATACTTTATTTTACATCTGATTCATTCACACTAGTTTACTAAACTGTGGTTTTCCAGGAGCTGCCAGGCATTTAGAAAATTCCTTTTAAGAGTCTTTAAAAACTGTTTTCTTAGAAACAGGAAGTCACATTGAGTCAAGAGAAAGTAAATCAACCCTCCACAATGTCCAAGTTCAGCATGTGACATTAACTCTAAAAGGCTCAAACAGTCCTGAGAATACCACAACATAATATTAAATAAAAATGCTGTGAGAGAAAGGTCAGCTTTTCTAATCAGGGTATGTTAGGAATTCAAAACATACGATGATCAAAAAAAGTCATCATCGTATTTAGAGCACATCAAAATTACATATTAAGTCACACTGGCCTTTTACTCATTTTTGTGACTGCCCACTCCCACAGATATACAGGCTCCTACTGAAGGCTGCTAACAGTTCCCACCTGCATCATCCCAACCTAAAGGCAAATGAGAAAATTAAAGCTACAAATCAGATCATAACACATTTACATAAATACTATGCCTATCCTCGGAAACTCTGGTGGCATAGTGGTTAACAGCCACATCTGCTAACTGAAAGGTCGGCAGTTCAAACCCAGCAGGTGCTCCTTGTAAACTCTACGGGGCAGTTCTACTCTGTCCTATAGGGTCGCTATGAGTCAGAATCGACTCCACGGCTACGGGTTTTTAACGGGTATGCCTATCCTCAATTACCTGATCCCTGTAAAACCAAAGCCCTCACTGTCCAGTCAATTCTAATTCATAGAAACCCTATGAGTCAACTTCCTGATAGCTCAGATAAAAACACAATACTTAAGAGTGACTCCAATTCAAAGAATTTGTCCTATTCCTTATACTCAAATTTTGTGAAAATCACAAAAACAATCATTTCATCCTGTAGACTTAAAGAATTAAGACTGAATTTGGAGGCAATGAAGGGAAAGAAAGGATAGGAGCAGTGGGAAGAAGCATAAATCTGGTATAAAGACATATACAATCATCGATGTTAAAAGTTAAACAGGATTTTAATGGTAGCTATTTTTCAACTCCAATGACTTATTCATTGGAAATACCTTTTTTCAACAACATAAATGAAAAATATACACATGGACCTCACCGGATGGAATATACAGGAATCAGTTCAACTACGTCTGTGGAAAGAGACAACAGAGAAGCTCAAAATCAGTCAGGGGCCAATTGTGGAAAAGACCATCAATTGCTCATATGCAAGTTCAAGTTGAAATGGAGGAAAATTAAAACATGTCCAGGAGAGCCAAAGCATGACCTTCAGTATATCCCACCTGAATTTGGAGACCATCTCAAAAATACATTTGATGCATTGAACACTAACAACCAAAGAACAGATGAATTGTTGGATGACATCAAGGACATCACATATTAAAAAGACAGGAAAGAAAGAAAAGATCAAAAAGGATGTCAGAAGAGATTCTGGAAGTTGCTCTTCAATGTAGAGCAGCTAAAACAAATGGAAGAAATGATGAAGTAAAAGAGCTGAACAGAAGATTTCAAAGGGCAGCTCAAGAAGACTAAGTGTTGTAATAAAATATGCAAAGACCTGGAGTTAGAAAACCAAAAGGCAAGAATACACCTGGCATTTTTCAAGCTGAAAGAACTGAAGAAACAATTCAAGCCTCAAGTTGCAATATGGAAAGATTCTATGGGCAAAATATTGAACAATGCAGCAAGCATCAAAAGAAGATGAAAAGAAAACAAAGAGTCACTGTACCAAAAACAATTAGTCGACATTCAACCATTTCAGGAGGTAGCATATGATCAAGAACCGATGGTATTGAAGGGAGAAGTCCAAGTTGCACTGAAGGCACTGGTTAAAAACAAGGCTCCAGGAATTGATGGAATATCAATTGAGGTGTTTCAACAAACAGATGCAATACCAGAGGTAATCACTCATCTATGCCAAGAAATTTGGAAGACAACTACCTGACCAACAGACAGGGAGAAATCCATATCCATGCCCATTCCAAAGAAAGGTGATCCAGTGGAATGTGAGAACTATTGAACAGTATCATTAATATCACACACAAGTAATATTTTGCTGAAGATAATTCAAAAGTGATTGCAGCAGTACATCCAAAGGGAACCACCAGAAATTCCAACCAGATTCAGAAGAGAACACGGAATAAGGGAAATCATTCCTGATGTGAGTGGATCTTGGCTGAGAGTAGAGAATACCAGAAAAATATTTACCTGTGTTTACTGACTATGCAACAGCATTCAACTGGACGAATCATAACAAATTATGGAAACATTGCAAAGAATAGGAATTCTAGAACAATTAATTGTGTTTGTGAGGAACTTGTACATAGACCAAGAGGCAGTCATTGGAACAGAACAAGGGAATACTGTGTGGCTTAAAGTCAAGAAAGGTGTGCATCAGGGTTGCATCTTTTCACCATACTTATTCAATCTGTATGCTGAGCAAATAACCCGGGAAACTGGACTATATGAAGAAGAAAGCAGCATCAGGATTCCAAAAAGACCCATTAACAACCTGTGATATGCAGATGACACAACCTTGCCTGCTGAAAGTGAAGAAGACTTAAAGCAGTTACGGATAAGGATCAAAGGCCACAGCCTTCAGTATGGATTACACCTCAACATAAAGAAAACAAAAGGCCTCACAACTGGGCCAATAAGCAACATCACAATAAACGGAGAAAATATTAAAGTTAACAAGGGTGTCACTTTACTTGAATCCACAATCAACACCCATGGAAGCAGCAGTCAAAAAATCAAAAGATGCATTGCACTGGGCAAATATGCTGCAAAAGACCTCTTTTTAAAGTGCTAAAAAGCAAAGGTACCACTTTGAAGACGAAGGTACACCTGACCTAAGCCATGGTATTTTCAATCATCTTATATGCATGTGAAAGCTGGACAATAAATAAAGAAGACCGAGAAAGAATTGATGCCTTTGAATTATGGTGTTGG
Organism: Loxodonta africana; assembly: GCF_030014295.1. NCBI lineage: Eukaryota > Metazoa > Chordata > Mammalia > Proboscidea > Elephantidae > Loxodonta > Loxodonta africana. The sequence continues at coordinate 111,822,744 of NC_087345.1, read as the reverse complement.
TGAAGAATATTGAATATACCATGGAATGCCAGAAAAACAAACAAATCTGTCTTAGATGTACAGCAAGAATGCTCCTTAGAAGCCAGGACGGTGAGACTTCATCGCACGTACTTTGGACATGTTACCAGGAGGAACCAGACCCTAGAGAAGGACATCATGCTTGGTAAAGTAGAGGATCAGCAAAAGAGAGGAAGGCTTTTAATGAGATGGACTGACACAGTGGCTGCAATGAGGGGCTCAAGTATAGCAATGATTTAAGGGTGGTGCAGGACTGGGCAGTATTTTGTTCTGTTGTATGTAGGGTCACTATGAGTCAGAACCAACTCGGCAGCACCTAACAACAACATTGAAACAACTTTTATAATACCCCTAACAGCCCCTTCTTGAATACATCCAGGGCCATTTGGCATCTTTCTGAGAGCACAAATATTAAAAATGTGCTTTAAACGGAGGTGAAATAGCTCTGTCTTTCCCATCACAGTACTTAACACATTTTCTTATAACTGCTTGCTTCATTGTCTGGGCCTTCCAATAAATTATATGCCCCATAAAGTCAAGGACTGAATCCATCTGATTTATCATTATATCCCTGGCATCTACTAGAATGAGTTACCAACCCAAATCCTACTGCCATCGACTCGACTCCGACTCCTAGCAACCCTACAGGACAGAGTAGAACTGCTCCATAGGGTTTCCAAGGCTGTAATCTTTATGGGAGCAGACTGCTACATCTTTCTCCTGTGGAGAGGCTGGTGGGTTTGAACTGTCAGCCTTTGGGTTACCAGTCAAGCACTTTAACCACGGTACCACCAGGGCTCCTTGAATGAGTTATAGTAGATAGATACTATGTAAATATTTGTTGTTAAATGAATAAATGAATCAATAAATAAAATTTGCCCTACAGTTAATCTTCCCTCTTTGGTCCCAGTTCTTCCTTCTGGAACTATACACACTAAGTGTTCTTTTTCTGGGATGAACAAGCCTAGTTCTCTTCCATTCTTTCTCATACAGTTAGCTTCCAAGGAGCTCAACATCCTCTCATATACTCCAAGTGTCATTTTACACATGAGAAAACTGAACCACAGTAAAATTAAATAACTTGGCCATGATCATACAATTTGTAAATGTTCATAATTTGAACTAACCAGTCTAGACTCAGAATCTATCCTATTAACAGCAATGATATGTTACCTCACACCATGGGGTGCTGGTAGATATTTAACAACCACTTCAGGAAAAGGGGGAGTGGGGAGGTCTGATTTGCAATGTTGCCAATTTCTGTGGTGTAAATATTCCCAATATGTCAATTTGAAGCTACCACCTCAAAGTCACTAAACACAGAGTTGGTAAGAGATGTGCACAATCAGCTCACAAGCTGGAAGGACATGGCTCCGGCACATCACTGTCTTCCACTGGGTTATGCTCATTGGGTATGTTATAGATTGAATTGCGTCCGCCTAAAATGTGTCAACTTAGCTAGGCCATGATTCCCAGTATTGTATAACTGTCCACCATTTTGTCATCTGATGTGATTTTCCTATGTGTTGTAAATTCTACCTCTCTGATGTTAATGAGGCAGGAGGCAGTTATGTTAATGAGGCAGGGCTCAATCTACAAGAGCAGGTTTTATCTTGAGTCAATCTCTTGAGATATGAAAGAGAAAAGGGAGCAGACAGAGGAGGGACCTCCTACTACCAAGAAACAGATGGAGCAGAGCACATTCGTTGGACCCAGGGTCCCTGTGCTGAGAAGCTCCTAGGCCGGGAGAAGATTGATAACAAGGACCTCCCCCGAGAGCCAACAGAGAGAGAAGGTCTTCCCCTGGAGCTGGCACCCTGAATTCAGACTTCCAGCCTCCTAGACTGTGAGTGAATAAATTTCTGTTTGTTAAAGCCATCCATTTGTGGTATTTCTGTTACAGCAGCACTAGATAACTAAGACAGCGTGTTCCTTTTTTAGTGAATAGTCCACAAATTAGAAGCTATAGTATAATGAATAAAAAACACTTATTATCCGAAAAATTTTTTTCTAGAATTTTAACTCTCTCCATATCTAAAACCTTAACTGAAGCCTGGACTTAAGATTCAGAATTTAACTGAAATTCATTCTTTGAATACAGCTTCCAATTCCTCCGGAAGCTATATTTCCCAAAAGGAGAAATTCTCTTAATTTCTATTGTACTTTCAGGGTATTATCTAGTCTACAAGATATTCTATAAGTATCCCACCCATATTAGTTTTATTTTTTCTATCAAATAATAACTACACTGATTATATGCCAAGTACTGCTCTAGACGTTTGTATACATTATCACTAATTTCCAAACAATTTTGCAAGGTATTTTCTCCCTCAATTTGAAGAGAACAAGTAACATGCCTTACGTGAGAGCTGAAGAGCAGAGCCAGGATCTGGATCTAGATATGTAAGACCAAAGGTTATGCTTCCATCTTCCATTACACTCTGGTAAATTTGTAATTCTCTTGTATAGGCTACACACATAGTATAATAATGGATACGTAGTAGATACTCTAGTATTTTTACTGAAACTTTAATTGACTTCATTGATGACTGTTCCATCTCTAAAACAGCTTAATTCTATAATCTCATTCTTAACAGCATTTAAAATCACAAAGCAGTGTGGTATACTGAAGTATTTCATAAACTTCATTAATAATGCATAATGCCTTTTTAATTTTTGCCACTAAAAGAAGCCCAAGTTCCATCCAACCTTAAAGAATTCCTATAAAGTTCCAAGGAAAATGAACAGCTTATAGAAATCGACTAGACAGCACTGGGTTTGGGTTATACTAAAAAATGACAAAAAATAAAAAATACCAAAAACAGGAACCATAAGTGAAAAGCTACATACACAACAGATAGTTAAATTGGACCCTCAAATGCTTCAGAGACTGGACTAAAAAAATACAAAATATAAAATAAGAGTCCTAATACGTTAAAAGAAATAAAAGAGTTACTTAAAAATATAAGGAATATGCAGATTTTTAAAAAATTAAATAGAAATTCTAGATATTGAAATATAATAGGCAGAAACTCAGTAGATAGATTAAATAGCAGATCAGACAAAGGGGAGGATACTAGTGAAATATAAGAAAACAACAAAAGAAATCATCTAGAATGGAGCTTAGGGAGACAAATACATGGAAAATATGAGAGGGAGAAAGTTAAACATACACCTATTCAGAGATTCAGAAACAGAGATTTAAAAGAATTAACAAGAGGCAGCATTTGAAGAGGAATGACTCAGAATTCTCCAGAATTGTTGAAAAGTACTAATTATTCAGAACCAGGAAGTCCAACAAATCACAAGCAGATAAACAACAGGAATCCACACCTAAACACATCAAAACAGAGAAAGAATGGACTGTTAAATGATGCTAGGACAATTGGTTATTCATATGCAAAAAATATATATTCATACCTTCCTCACGCTATACATAAAAAGTCAATACCAAGTAGATTAAAGACAAATGTGATAGGTAAAACTATAAAACTTTCAGATGAATGTATGAGTGATTATTTTTATTAATAGAGAGTAGGGAAGAATTACTTAAGCCAGACTGAGGAAAAACAAAAAAAACACCAGCCATAAAAGAAAAGACTGATAAGCTTGTCTATAAATTCTGTTTGTAGACAGTCAGATGAACTTCCATTCACCAAAAGACAATACAAAGAGACACAAGACTCTGCTGTGTCTGTGCATTTGTACATGAAACATAGGTGTCCAGCCTACAAAGTCAGTTCTGAAATTCAGTACATGCTCATGTCCCACTGGCAAAGCCATATACAGTGGCACAGGCTGCATCTTCCAGAAGTGGTACGTTTGCACAAGAGAATAGTTTGTTCAACCAGTGGAGGCACCTTTTTCTAATTCATGCAAAGAATCCATAAATATTAGCAGCATTCCTAACACACAAGCTATAAACTAGGAGAAAATATTTACTAGCAAAGTTTAGTGTCAGAAATCTATAAAGACTCAATAAGAAAAAGGCAAACAGCCAAACAGAAAAATGAGAAAAAGACATGAACAAGCGTAAAGAAACAAATGCTCAACCTCATTAGTAACCGGGAAAATGCAAATCAAATTAAGATACCATCTCTACATGCAAAAGAACGCCTCACGCCATATACAAAAATTAACTCAAAATGGATCAATGACTAAAACCATAAAACTCTTAGGAGAAAACACAGCGGTAATGTTTCAAGACCTTGTTTTTTGACAATGGATTCTTAGACAGGACATCAAAAGCACAAGCAACAACAAAAACAGATAAATTAAACTTCATCAAAACAATCAAAAAAAATTGTGCATCAAAGGACTTAATCAAGAAAGTGAAGATAACCTACGGAATGGGAGAAAATATTTAGGAACCATATATCTGATAAGGGGTAAATAGTTAGATAATATAAAGAACTCCTACAACTCAACAAAAAAAAGAAAAAACACCCAATTAAAAAATGGCCCAAAGACTTGAATGGACATTCAAGTACTTTCAGAACTTACTCACAAATAATTTTATTCCCAAACTTGGACTTTCACTGTGATGACAATATAAATTTCTTCCTCAACTGCAAACTTCTGGCTTCTTACCTACACAGCTCCTCCTGTCCTCCCCGTCCTGCTGCCCACCATCACCGCTGCCCCCATCATCCTCTTACAGCATTTAACTCCCTCTCTCACCTCCATTTAAAAGTAGCGCTAGAATACAAACAAAAAAACTTGGGTTCTAATCCTTGGTCTGACTCCACATAACCATCTGTTTTTGCCAGTCATTGAACCTCTCTGTGTCTCATTTTTTAACTGGGGCAGCTGCGATCTCACAAGTTCCTTCTATTTTGTAGTTTTTCACTTCTCTGATCCTGTTTTGTAATTATACAGAATGGGCTTGCGCTATCATCCTCCAATAGTAGATTCTGACATTTGTCATATTTTGTGCACTCTAGTCCTGAAGTTTAATTATTTAGTATGTATTTTTAAAAGGGTATATACATTATTTTATCACTCCAAGCAAAATGCTAGAAACAGATTTGTTCCATTTACTCACCATAGCTCTTAGAATATAGTATTCAGAAAAGTGAAGATCCTGACTTTTAGCAATATACAGTTTTTATTACTTACCAATATTCAGGTTGCCCAAATAAGGAGCCAACCTCATGTTTCTATGGCAACTAACTTGTCTAATAATTCAGAATAACTTGACAGGAAACACTAGGTGCTACAATTGTCCAATTTCACACTATATATCTGACAGCTCCTATGGATATACCGCTGCACAAGGCCATATACAATTCAAATCAAGTAGAGGGAAGGAACTTCCTTGCAAAACTTCCTGCCAAAAGTGTTCTAACTTGTAAATGCAAAACAGATGCAACATACCAAATTCACTCAGGGCTGTACTCAACATTTGCCTGTCTATGACGACAAGAGGAGTTAAATTCACTTTTATTTGCCATTCAATATGTACCTTTTTTTAATCTAAACACCAATGACACTTAAGATGTGTTAATTCAACAAAAATTGTGCTTTAATAACACAAATATTTTAAGCTTAAATAGTAAAAGTTTTTAATAAGTTTTTTATTTATGCACTGGTTTGTTGCTGCTACTAGTCCCAAAAGTGGTTCCTTCCAAAGCTAGGATTGTGCTTGCTCTTAGGTATTAAAAATATTTCCAGATAGAGTTTGATTAAAGATATAATTAATCTATATCCATATGTTTATTTAGCATAAACACTAAACTTGAACTACTTGGTTAACCGTCAATTACTTTACCCACTGTGCCACCAGGGCTCTTTACTGGTACATAAAACCCCCTAAAAATATTGCATAAACCCAAATGCTTAAATTTCTTGACCAGTGCTATCACCACACCAAATGACTTAACTATGCATTATCTTTTTAAAAATAAGTATCATGTGGAAAACAAAAATATGCTGTCTCTCACATATTGACTTTTTTAGAAATCACTGCAAAAAGCCAACATTTTGTGAAGCGATTATCTCCAGAGTATGGACACTGACCAAACTGGGAGGGAAGAAACTAAGAGTTACACATATCCTTTCAAAGAGTAACATATATCTGACAATGATTGCAGAAAGGATTTAACCTGTGTATCTTGAAACTTAGTCTTAATCCAGCCAAAGAAAGCGATCATGACTTTTTCTCCTGGGATTTTCCTCCTCTATCTAATAACTTCCTTTTCTTGATCCTCACTACCCTGCCTCCAAGACCTCCCTGTACCCAGTACAACTGCAAGTCAGTTTGTGAAACATTTTTTTCATAGCTTGTCTATTATAGTTCATCAAGGTCCAAAGTGTTTTCAAAGTACCTTTCTTTGGCGTAGTGGTTAAGGGCTACAACTGCCAACCAAAAGGTCAGCAACTCAAATCCACCAGCGCTCCTTGGAAACCATATGGGACAGTTCTACTCTGTCTGATAGGGTTGCTATGAGTCAGAATCAGCTCAGTGGCAACAGGTATTTTTTTGGTTTTCATACCAGTTGAAGGAACCCCTGGTGGCACAGCGGTTAAGCACTTGGCTGGTAACCAAAAGGTCAGTGGTTCAAACCCACCAATTGTTCCGAGGGAGAAAGACATGGCAGCCTGCTTCCATAAAGCTCACAACCTTGGAAACCCTATGGAGCAGTACTACTTTGTCCTATAGAGTTGCTAAGAGTCGGAATCAACTCAACAGCAACGGGTTTGGTTTTGGGGTATACCAGTTGAAGGACCCTGGATGGTGCAAGGGTTTGCACTTGACTACTAACCTAAAGACTGGCTGTTCAAACCCTCCCAGTGATGCTGCAGAAGAAAGACCTGGCAATCTGCTTCCATAAAGATTACAGCCAAGAAAACCCTATGAAAAAGTGCTATTCTATAATACATGGGGTCACCATGAGTTAGAATCAACTAACAGCAACAAATTTGGTTTTCTTTGTTTTTTATGTCTGTTGAAGATGGTGCAGAACTGGGCAATGTTTCATTCTGTTAAACATAAGGTCGCCATGAGTCAGAGCCAACTGGACAGCAACTAATAAGAAATACCAGTTGAGACCAATTCTTCAGTGATGGCTGAAGTGAAGCGATTATCTTCAGCGTATGAACAGTGATCGAAGTGAACCTGAACTACTATCAGTTCTCAATTATCTGCAAAGAGTTTGAAAATCATTGGTACTGGTAAAAGTGACTCACTAGGCAAAGTTCAGGCCAGATGTTTACAACTACCAGACTGTGATTCCTGTTTAAGTTTTAGTCACCTGCTTGGCACCAATGTGGGTGTAATTTAAAAAAAAAAAAAAAGCCATAAAAATGGGAAGCCCCTAATGCCACTCTCTTCCAAGTACAGACACCCACACACCTCCACCCCCACCCTCCATCACTGGTTTCTTCCTGCTATTGCTCACTTTCCAGCACCTTCAGATGCTTGTTTTTGATATTTTGTCCAGAGATTACAGCATTGTGCTATAGGTGAAATTCAAAGAAATATGAGCACAAATTTTTTTTTAAATTACTAATAGGACAAGGAAACAAGCCACTATGCAAGATACGTTGCAAAAACAATAACAGACTTGGATTCTTAGAAGCGTCAGATATTGTAAATTTCAGCTTTGCTGAAGTAAGTGAGCAGGGTTTAAACAGTAAATAAGACAGAGTTAATTAATAATCTGGAAGATAGATCTTATGAATTTACTCAGTGGGATCCAGACCCCAAATTCTCATAAAAAGACCAGACTTCATGGTCTGACTGAGACTAGAAGGACCCCAGTGGTCATGGCCCCCAGACCTTCTGTTGGCCCAAGACAGGAACCATTCCCAAAGCCAACTCTTCAGACAGGGATTGAACTGGACAATAGGTTGGAGAGGGATGCTGGTGAGGAGTGAGCTTCTTGGATCAGGAGAGGAGATGAGAGGGTAGAGGGGGTTAGAGGCTGGCAAAATGGACACGAAAACGGAGAGTGGAGGGAGGGAGCGGGCTGTCTCATTGGGGGAGAGCAACTGGGAGTGTGTAGCAAGGTATGTATAAGTTTTTGTGTGAGAGACCGACTTGATTTGTAAGCTTTCACTTAAAGCACAATAAAAATTTTTTTTAAATTTTTACTCAGGTGGAAGCAGAAAGAAACAGACAGAGAAACACCAAAGAAAGGCTAAAAGACAAAAAGGGTAGGATAAGAAGGGTATCATTCATACATAACTACCATCGTAGAAGGAGGAGAGAGGAAATGCTTAAAGAGATAATGGCTGACAATTTCTAGAGCTGATCAAAGACATGAATTCACAAATACAGAAAACACAACATATTCCAAGTAGAAAACCAAAAAAAAAAAAAAACCCACTGCCATTGAGTTGATTCAAACTCATGGGGACCCTAAAGGACAGAGCCGAACTGCCCCCATAGAGTTTCTAAGGAGCACCTGGTGGAGTCAAACCACTGACCTTTTGGTTATCAGCTATAGCACTTAACCACTACACCACCAGGGTTTCCATTCCAAGTGTATATATATATATATATATATCAAAAAAAAAAAAAAAAGCAGCAGACACGTTGAGAAAAATACAGAACAGCAAAGACAGAGAAGACCTTTCAAGCAGCCCAAGGGAAACAATCACCTGTAAAACAACTAGATTGACAGCAAACTTCTCGGCATCTACAACACAAGCCAGAAGACGGTGAAATCATTTCTTCAAATGCCAAGAGAAAATTTAGCACACAAGCAAAATATATGTGGCCAGCAAAACTAGCTTTTAAGAACATAGGCTATATGTGCACATTTTTAGATAAATAAAAACTAAGAATTTACCACCGACAGAATTTCACTAAAAGATCATCTACATGATATACTTCAGGTAGAAGGTAAATAATCTTAGTATAAAAGTCTGAGTTATAAGAAGGAATGAGGTGACCAGAAAAAAGAAACTGGTAAACATATGAATTAATCTAAATATCTTCAGTACAAAATATAATAATTACTAATGTGGAGTTAAAAAAAGAACAGCAGTAAGACACCGAATAACAATAGCATATAAGTTGAGAGGGAATGGTCAGAGTTAAATAGTTCTATGGTTCTGAATTAAACAGGGAGGAAGATAAAATATCAATTCCTTTTATACTTTATATTTTGTATAGTAAAATTTCAAAAGTAATCACTGATGCAATAGAAACAAAGTATATAAATACAAAACCATTGGGGGGGGATGCATGAAATAAGAAAGAAAAAAAAAATTCAACTGATCCAAAAAGAGTCAAGAAAATAGGGAAAAAATCAGGAAAACATCATGATAAATGAAGCCACAAAGTGAAAACGTAGAAATTAATCCATAATAATCATAATAAATTTAAAATATTTGACTTTTCACTTAAAAGAGAGATTTTCAGATTCGCTAAAAAAAAAAAAAATCTAACCCGGTGAAAATCTAGCCATATGCTATTTACAAGAGTCATACCTAAAATATAAGGATGGAAAATGACACACTAGGAAAATACTAATCGAAAGGAAGCTACGATAGCAATGATAATATCCGGAAATAGACTTCAAGGCCAAAGAAAAGGCATCATTCAGGATAAAGAAGGTAGTTCTCTAAGAAGATAAAACAATTCTAAAATTATACGCAAAAGCCTCAAAATATATCATACAAAATTTATAGAACTACCGGGAGACATTTACAAATACATCATCGCAGTGGAAGATTTCAACATACCTCTCGCTAATTGGTAGGGCAAAGAGACAAAAATTAGTAAAGATACATGCTTTGATGTCCACATTAACAAGCCTGATCTAATGGAAATATTTAAAACCTATAACTTCTAATGGAAATATATGAAACTGAACAATTGGAGAAAAAAGATTCTATTTAAACATATATGTTACATCAGTTCCCTCAACTGCCTTGAGACAGTGTTTTTTGTATCCTTACTATATTTCTAAAATAGAGCCTAAATTTACAGTTTAAAAAAATATATATTATTTCCTTGGCTCAAAATGAACTAAAATTTAGCTATAAACCCCACAGTCACCCGTCCTGCAGAGACTTAGGGTCTCCTTCTATGATCCCACCTTATTTGATATAAATTCACTCAAGATGTTATTTATTGTATTGTACCTTTAGCAGCATGTCTCCAATAAATAGTGAGCAGCAGTGTATTTTTAATCTTTATATTCTCAACACCTAGCACAGTGACTGGCACACATAGTAAGTGCACAAAAAAATAGTTGTTTAATGAATGAGTTGATATTTTAATGGACCACAAGGGTAAACAAATTGCAAAAGAGGAAGTAAGAAGTATTGATGATGATGTAGCAGGAAGATCAGAGAAAGGAAAGATGAAGTAAGTATGTAATAATGACACAACTGCCCATTTTTAGCTCATCCCCTCAGCAAACTATAAAGTAACATTTAATTATGTATTCTAGAAGGGGATGGCTAAAAGAGGCCTCAAAAAATAATCCAGTCAAAGCTTCCAGGCAGAATGGAACATTAGTTACTCAAAATCATCCCTTTCCTTTGAAATCTTCAGAATACAGTACAATGCAGTTGGTGATTAGTTCTATAGCCAGAAGGAACTGCTTCTTCCATGTACCTTTAAGCTTGCTACCTTCTTCAAAAAGAGATGAATACGAAAACCAACTACCACTTCCTAGCTAGTCATACATAAAAGAGAAACATACCTAGGAGAAAAGAGTTGACAAGAGAAGTTCCCTGGCCAGAAAAACCTCTGGCAACTATAGACCAATTTCCACAGTCATTATGGCATGAGTAACTAGGCTCATGTTGGAGGGCATAAAACTTAACCTTGTTAAAGCTACAAGCAGTTATTTCTGAGTCAACCAATAACTGGGGTATTTCTAAGAACTACCAGAAAGGGGAAGAGCAAAAAACAAAACAGCTTCCCATTTTCATATATAATTCCTTCTGAGGCCCAGCTTCCAACAGTTAATTAACAGTGGATAAATGTGAATATACACAAGTTAAAAATGCCACAGCTGTCAAGGTTCATAAAGTCCATTTTTAAGTCATTTCTGTGTACAAAGAAAATAATATATTACTAGCAAGAGTTGAATTGCAGTAGAAATGACAGATATAGCCTCTTCTGAAGAATTTTCATTAAAGAGCAGAAAGCACTCTTTCTGGAATGGCATGAATGATCTTTACCCAAAATAATGAAGTAAACCTATATGACCTCTGAAAACAGAGCCAGTTGAAGGTGTAAAAATCAAAGAAAACAAAATCAAGCAGAAAAGTCTGATGGTTGAAAGGGGCTACATGTATACATGCTAAATTAAATTATTATCCTTGCTTCCAAGTTGGACCAAATTTATGTTTTCTAACCCCTGGAAAACAAAAAAACCAAATCCATTGCCGTCAAGTCAATTCCAACTCATAGTGACCCTAAACGACAGAGTAGGACAGCCCCACAGGGTTTTGAAGGAACAGCTGGTAGATTTGAACTGCCTACTCTTCTGATTAGCAGCCATAGCTCTTAACCACTGCACCACCAGGGCCCCAACCTCTGGAGGCAAAAGTAAAATTTATAATTCATCCAAGATAATGCATTTATCTCTAAAGGCAAGTGTACCTTTAATCCTAATCCATAATCCTTCATATAGTGATCACCATAACCACAAATAAAAGTTCCTAAAGAGAAATATTGGCTTCTACTAGAATAGGGTTAATGAAAACTTAATAATATAGATTTCTTTTTAAAATTTTAATATCACAATTTAATATCAGTATCTATCTTATACTAAATGCATGATGTTGGGAGTTCTCTCTCTGGCATAACTATAAAATTGAGACAATAACAGTATCGATCTCATAGGGTTGGTTTGAGAATTAAATGATTTGATAATGCACAATGCCCAGTATAAGGCTGGCACTCAATAAAGGTTAGCTATTTTATCATTATCATCATTAATGCTATTTACTGTAAATACCCAGTACTTTCACACTCAATAATAATTAGCTTCACCATTTTCATTATTATTATTTATCACCACTTAATTGTTAAAAGAAGTTCACCTGTAAGACAGTAACTTCAGGAAAAAAATTCATTTAAATTTCGTCATAAAGAAATTCATTCATTCCACATGTTAACTGAACAGCTACTACGTGGCGGCTATTTGTCTGAGAGCAAACAAAACCAACGTTCTTGCATGAAAGAATGCAGAGGAGACAAATAACAAACAATAAGCCTAATAAATCCATACATTATATACTGTGCTAAGGGATCCATGCTATGGAAAAAAAAGAAAACATAAAATATGACTTAAAAAATATTAAAGGAGGTGAGGAAGATGCCTAGAAGAAGCGCATTCCAGGAAGAAGGAACAGACAGAGTAAATACAGTGGGAAATATATTGGGCATATTTGAAGGCTGGCAAGGAAGCTGGTGTGGTTGACAAGGAGTAAGAAGATGAGCAATAGGAAGTGAGGTCAGAAAGGTCACAGTGTGGGAGGCCAGATATTGCAGGGCCTATGTTGTAGTAAAAACTCTGTTTTTTACTTTGAACAAGATGGGAGTCATTGAAGTGTTTGGAGTTGAAAAAGGTCAGCATGATCTGGCCGTTTTACAAAAAAGAGCCCTCTGGCTCCTGAGTTGAGAATAGACTGGTAGGAGCTGAGGAGATAGAAACAGGGAGACCAGCACAGTAAACCAAGTAAAAAATGTGTTTGCTGATTTCAAGTCATGGCTACCCTAAGAGCGTCAGGGTAGAACTATGCTCTATATGGTTTTTGGTGGCTGGATTTTTGGAAGTAGATCACCAGGTCTTTCTTCCAAGGTGTCTTCGGGTGGACTCAAACCCCCAGCCTTTCAGTTAGCACACAGCACATCAACCATTTGCACCACCCAGGGACTCCGTTCATATAAACTGTCACTATCCTACTTGAGAACAGCAGGAAAACATAGGACAGTTATAACAGCAGTTGCTTCTCTCTTTAAAGGTGATTATATTTTGGGGGGGTGGAACTATACATGGCAATCCACCACCCATCTGTCAGTTGGTCATACTGTGGTGGCTTGTGTGTTGTCATGATGCTGGAAGCTATACCACCCATATTTCAAATACCAGCAGGGTCACCAATGGTGGAGAGGTTTCAGAAGAGTTTCCAGACAAAGACAGAATGGAAAGAAACACCTGGCAAGGTACTTCCAAAAATTAGTCAATGAAAACCTTATGGATCACAAGAGAACATTTTCCAATATAGTGCTGAAAGATGAGTGTTCAGGTTGGAAGGTACTCAAAATATGACTGAGGAAGAGCTGCCTCTTCAAAGTAGAGTAGACCTTAATGGAGTAAAGGCTTTGGGTCCTTCATTTGCTGATATAGCACAACTCAAAATGAGAAGAACAGCAGCAAACATCTATCAGTAGTCAGAATATAGATTCATGGATGAATCAAGGAAAATTAAAGTCATCAGAAATGAAATGGAATGCTTGAAGACTGATATCCTAGGCAGTGTTGTCGTCAGGTGCTGTCAAGTAGATTTTGACTCATAGCAACTTCACGTGACAGAGTAGAACTGCCCCATAGGGTTTTCTAGGCTGTAATCTTTACAGGAGCATATCGACAGGTCTTTCTCCCACGGAGCCCTTGGATGGGTTTGAGCCAACAACCTTTCAGTTAGCAGTCAAGCGCTTAACCATTGCACCACCAGGGCTCCTGTTCTACACATTAGTGAGCTACAATGGACAGATATTTGCCATTTTGAATCCGATAAGCATATGGTCTACTATGCCAGGAAACCCAGATTGAAAAAGAAATGGTATTGCATTCATTGTTAAAAAAAACATTTCATGATCTATCCTGAACTATAATGCTGTCAGTGATAGGTTAATACCCATAAGCCTACAAGGAAGACCAGTTCATACAACTATAAAGTTACACACAAAACACAAATGCAAAAGATGAAGAAATTAAAGATTTTTATAACCTGCTGCAGTCTGAAATTAATCGAACATGCAATCAAGGTGCATTAATAATTACTGGTGATTGGAACATAAAAGCTGGAAACAAAGAAAAAGGATCAGTAGTCAGAAAATACCATCTTGGTGATAGAAACAATGCCAGAGATCACACAAGAGAATTCTGCAAGAGCAATGACTTATTCATTGGAAATACCTTTTTTCAACAACACAATCAATGATTATACATGAGGACCTCACCATATGGATTACGTAGCAATCAAATCGACTGTATCTGTGGAAAAAGATGATGCAGAAGCTCCATATCATCAGTCAAGACAAAGTCAGGGGCCCCGATTGTAGAACAGACCATCAATTGCTCATGTGTAAATTCAAGTTGAATTTGAAGAAAATCAAAGCAAGTTCACAAGAGCCGAAGTACAACATTGAATATATTCCATCTATTTAGAGACTATCTCAAGAATGGATCTGATGCACTGAATACTAATGACTGAAGACTAGAAGAGTTGCAGGAAGACACAGAAGACGTGAAAGTGAAAGGTCACCAAAAAGAGAAGAAAGGAGGAAAAGACAAAAATGGATGTCAGAAAAGACCCTGAAACTTGCTTTTAAGCACAGAGTAGCTAAAGCAAATGTAAGAAATGAAGTAAAAGAGCTGAAGAGAAGATTTCAAAGGGTGGGTCGAGAAGACAAGGTAAACTATTTTGATGAAATATACAAAGACCTAGAGTTAGAAACCCAAAAGGGAAGAACACGCTTAGCATTTCTCAAGCTAAAAGAACTGAAGAGATAGTTCAAGCCTCAAGTTGCATTACTGAAGGATTCTATGAACAAAATAAATAAATAAATGATGCATGAAGCATCAAAAGTAGAGGGAAGGAATATACAGAGCCACTGTACCAAAAAGAATTGGTCAATGTTGCACCATTTCAGGAGGTAGTATATGATAAAGAACTGTTGATTCTAAAGTACTAAAGCTGCACTGGGGGCACTGAGAAAAAAATAAGGCTCCAAGAATTGATGGAATTGAGATGCTTCAAAAACAGATGCAATGCTAGAAGTGCTTAGTCTTCTATGTCAAGAAGTTTGAAAGACAGCTACCTGGCCAAGAGACTGGGAGAAATCCACATTTTGCCCATTCCAAAGAAAGACAATCAAATAGAATGTGAAAATTATCTAACAATATCACTAACAAAACATGCTAGCAAAATCTTGCTGAAGATAATTCAAAAGCAACTGCAGCTATACATCAAAAGAGAACTGCCAGAAGGTCAAGCCAGATTCAGAAGAAGACATGAAACAAGGGATATCATTGCTGCTGTCAGACAGATCTTGGTCAAAAACAGAGAATACCAGAAATATGTTTACCTTTGTTTTATCAAGAATTCTGCAAGAAAGTTCTTTTAAGGGCATAAGCGCTTTTGGTGATATCACCCAGAAACCTAGTTGCTCAGTAAGGGACACTCAGTGAACCTCCTGACATCGTAAAACCACAATACTACCCTAAATTAAACTAGTTGTATACAAAAGGTACCAATGACATCTGTTACTTTTTAGTCTGCCCAATATCCTTTTATAAAGTACCCTTTCCCACTTATAACTCTTACCATGGCACAGCTAAGAACCAAGGGACCCCCTCTATCCCTCAAGGGAGGATATGTGATTCAGTCCAGCCCATTTCCCTCTTATGGCCCCACACACAGTGCTTCCCCAAAGGAGAGTACTTTAACCCAAGCATGGCCAATATGCCTTTACAAAAGCAGATGTGAACAATGAAAGAAAAAGTAGAGATGCAGGTACTAGCTCCCTCTAAGACCAAGCGCTATGAGGGAAGGCATAGGCCTGGAGCACCCAGGAATATTTTTACCCACCATGAGTGCAAAAAGTTTGCCAAGGAATGAAGCCTTCAAAAAGGAAAGAAGTGCAAAAAGAGGACAATGTTCTGATGTCAACAACTGATGTACCTAAAGACAGAATCTCCTCTTGGACTTCCCAGTTACACAAGTCCAAAAAGCCTCTATTTTGCTTAAACTAGCTTAATTTCTATCCCTTGCAACGTAAGTATATGTAGCCATGAAAGTCACATAGCTAGTAAAGAACCAATAAAGTACAAAGAACCAAAAATTTCAGACTAGCCTCATACCAAAACATCAAATACAGGTATGCATTTGCTCATTTAATGATTGATTCATTCATTCAATGAACGTTTATTAAGTTCCATTACGAGCCAGGCTGTTCTAGGTACTGGGGATCCAGCAGTATACAAGACAGACCAAATTTCTGCCTTCATGGAGCTTGCATTTTAATGTAAGAGACATTATTGTATGTTAGCACAAGTACTGCCAAGCTTGGGTCTAAGGCGAGGACTTCAGGGAGTTCTTGAAGACCCTCAAATGCATGTCAAAATTTTTGTTTGTGCGTATTTATGGGAAGTTACGACATAAATTTTCTCACATTCTCGAAGAGACATATGAGCCCCCAGGAACATTAAGAAAAACTCAAACATAAGCATATCTCAAAGCTGTCTCAAAGTTCTTCTGGAAATCCTAATCTCTTAACCTTAGCACAGGTTCGTTCAAAGAAGATAAACTCTATTCAACAGATATTTCAGAGAAATACCATTCTCCTTTAAAGAGGACTATGAGGCTAACTCCTTTAATAATTAAAATAAGCTAGAAAGCAGAGCATCTCAAATACTAGTGCTTTAATTAAGGGCTATATACGAAACAGGATAAAATAGACCCTCTCTTCACATCTCACAGTCTCCTCTTCCTAGGATGCTGTTTGTGGTGAATACATAGCTCAATAATATTAAACAACTGGTAGAGAACAAAAGAATGGCACATAATCTCTTCAAAATGAGGACCCTTATTAAGTCTTAAAGGGCCCAGTTTATAAATATTGCTATTGTCGTTAGCCAATATCATTAAACAAAACAAAACAAAAAAATCATTATTAGCCAATTTTATTTCTCTTCCTTTCACAATTTGAATTTGAAAGTCTCAGAGTTATAATTTAATAAAATAAAAAGTAATCAAGTTGTAACAAGCAAAATGTCAACTGTGGAAAGCCATAAAGGATATTAACGTTATAGAAGCTTCTCTTGAAGTCAAGGACTCCATCTTCAGAATTTTTAATTGAAGGAAACCAATTTTACAAAAACACATTCAGGAAAGATATCACCTTCCACATTCTGTCCTTCATCTGAGTGGTTGGTGAATACCCCAGACCCTACTTTTTAACTCCTTTGAAGCATGTCAATAGGGTGTCTCTGCTTCACACTTGTATTCCCTTGGCACAAAATGAAAGGTGCTCTTTTCATCTGCAAAACTGATGCTGATCATATTCCTATCTGGTAAAAGAGAAAAACAGGAACTAAGACCATTGCTTTTTTTTTATTCCAAAAAGGTCTTCTAAAGATGTCTAAGGACCAGGCAACTTTTCAGTAATGTTACACATAAGGTCACCACGAGTACCATGAGTCACAGCCAACTCTATGGCAACTAACAACAACAAAGATGTCCAAACAGCAGTAGAGTCATAATTATTTTCTCATTTAAACTTTTTCTAAGAATATAATTTGGTAGCTTTCATTCTGGTTGCTTGTACTCCTAGCTACCAGAAATAAATTTCTTTTAAATGCAAACCACCTTATTTCTCAGCCTCTTGCCATCCTAAGGAACGAAACTAAGGCTCAAGTAATCCAATGTACACAATATTTTTTTTTTATTCTGCCCAAATAATTCACCAATTCATATTCAAACATGTACCCACTGCCTTCACTCTTCCCTAAGCAATGTCTCCCTGGGAACAAGGCAATCTCATTTGACATTTTGCTAAGATTGTCCCAATTGCCTCCAAGGTGGCATGACGTTCTTGTCCCCCGAGGGGTAAGAGAAAGACAATTTCACCAGCAGCCACCATGCCCCATAAACAAAATGAGCTACTGTCTTTCTGTAGCACATGTTCTCATTATTTCTTTATATCTGTCTCTCTCATTCTCTTTTACTATGTCAAGCTTGAAACAGACTTTGAGTAAAACTTATCCAAAATATATTTTAAAACTGTCTTTTGAGCAGCTATTTTAGGGTCCTATCATCTTGCCAGGAAACCTTGGTGGTGTAGTGGTTAAGTGCTACGGCTGCTAACCAAAGGGTCAGCAGTTCGAATCCGCCAGGCGCTCCTTGGAAACTTTATGGGGGCAGTTCTACTGTGTCCTATAGGGTCGCTATGAGTCGGAATCGACTCGATGGCACTGGGTTTGGTTTGGGTTTATCACCTTGCCAAACTGATGATTTCCAATGAAACTTCTAATCAAGAAATAAGCAAACATCCATAGTTGTCCTATCTTATTAGACAAGCTAGGAGGAACACAGGTAGATTTAGTAAAACACTCTCTTTCTCACAAACAATACAGTTTTCAGCTTTTTGTTTATTTGTTTAGCTTTACATGTTAAGGCATAATGCCATTCATATCTACAAATTACATGGAAAAATTACATCTATTAGGAGACAAACAACTCTCTAACTATGGGTTGTTTCTGGATTATACACAACAAGGTAGATTGACAGTGGCTACAACAGTGAGCTCAAGCATAACAATGACGGTAAGAAGGACGCAGGACTGGGCACTGTTTCATTCTGTTGTGCATAGGGTTGCTATGAGTCAGAACCAACTCGACGGCATCTAACACCATCACCACTGAGGGCTTTGTCACTGAAACGCCACCTCAAGGAAGTATGATAGCATCTCCTGCCAGGATAAGTAGGAATTATCCTACATCATAAAGAATAAAAAAAATCTTCATGATCTAACTCTGCCTTGCTGTCGTCCTATTTGAAAGGTCTGTGAAAGGCACAGGACTCAAAGATTTACCCCGGCCTTGAGATTTAGTATTACAACTACCCATTCCTTTAGTTTTTGCCCTTTCAAAGTAATGCTATGCAAACAATAACACATGTGAGGAACATGCTTCTTAGTTCAGTATAGTTCAGTATAGGCTACCAAATCGGCAACACCTTCCCAAAAGCAAAGACAAGAAGGCAAGAAGGGACAGGAAAACTGAACAAATGAATGTGGAGAACATATGGTTGAAAGGGAAAGGGGGAGAGTGCTGACACATTGCGGGGATTGCAATCAATGTCACAAAACAATTTGTGTATAAATTTTTGAATGAAAAACTAACTTGCACTGTAAACTTCTACCTAAAATATAATTTTAAAAAGTTTAATATTAAGTAATTTTTTAAGTAAAATTTTTTTCAAGTAAAAAGTGCATAGTTCCTATAGTAACTGGTTCCAAAAAAATCATTATACTTTTTTTTTCTGTACTGTCCTATATTCCAGCGTGAAACTAAACAATATCTCTTCTTTATTCAATATTCTTAACCACTGAATTGTCTCTAAATGTAAAAAAGTCATAAAGTAGGGGCTTGCCACTCGGCGCTGTGTCCACCCGTTTTTTTCTTCACTCCTCCCCAGCACACAGGGATGTTCAGTCCAACCTCCTTTTCACACACCAAGCAAAAGCCTCTTCTCTGTCTAAAATCTAAATTCCAAGAACTTGGCAGCTCAGGAGCTGTCACTAGGCCAGAAACCCAGCATAAGTATTCCAAGCTTTGCCTGAAGAATTGCTAAGTAGTAAACGTTTTCTTAAAAGGATTTGGAATTTAAAAACAGGAAAAGAAAGGATGTGATGGGAAATGTTTTATTTTTCCTTATTTACTGTTACATTTCCTTTATGGATCTCTTGCTTTAGACCCATAGCTGTGTTTAGTATTTTACCTTTTAATCTTCCCCAAATGCTGGAGTTTCTAGTAACAACTCAATCAGATCGGTTCCTTTTTTTTTCCAATAATCAATAAACTTTTAAATCCATGTCTCATTTCTTCTCTCATGTCTCCAATTTAAAAAAAAAAAAAAGAAAGTACTAAGAAAAGGAAGCTTTAGTGACAAAAGAAAGTCTTCCCACAAAAATAGAAAAATTTTTATCCAGAAAATCAATTTCTACCATTAACATCAGAAAGTTAAATGTCATTTTAATCCCTTTTCTACATTCGTTAACCATGGTGGGCAAACTTTGGATTATGGTTGTTCTACCCAAGTACAGGAGTACCTGGGTGGTACAAATGGTTATGGTTAACAACACTTGGCTGCCAACCGAAAGGCTGGAGGTTTGAGTTCACCCAAAGGCACCTCTAAAAGCCCTGGTGATCTAATTCCAAAGAAGTCAACCTCTGAAAACTCTATGAACCACCATTCTACCCTGACTATATGGGGTTGCATGAGTCAGACTCAACTTGACAGCAGCCGGTTTTGGTTTACTCAAGTACTGGTACCAGAAAAGTAACACTTAATACAAATATTCAGTATTTACCCAGTCTTCTCCCTTCAAGCTCCATGCGAGAAATTCCAGATAATCAGAGCAGATTTTACTACACTTTGCCAAAATTTTGAGATATGCCACCAAGATATAAGTGTTATCCTCTACTAGTTGTAGTTTTGTTCATTCACTTATTCGTTCAATAAATATATATTAAGAGTCCTGCTATGTGCCAGGCACTGGAGAAAGAAGAGTGAACAAATCAGACCAACCCTTGTCTTCAAGAAGCTTACGTTCTAGTAAGGAGAGATACACAATCAACAATAAATAAATTATATAATACAAAGGAAGGTGTTAAGCACTATGGAAAAAATAGAAGGGAATAATTGGAAGTGACACTGTTCAGTGACTTTCAAGTACATATAAAACTATCCAAAAAGAATAAAATGGAGATTTGAATGCCTATGCTTTCATGCATGAGATGCATTTATCTAAGTACTTCTGTACTTAGGAATACTGTGCTTATTTGGAAAAGTTTGTTTCATAAATTCCCCTTTTTTTTTCTATCGACATTATTGAGATATAATTTATGTACAATAAACCAATGCCTTTCCTTTTGATGCCTCACTACTATCCCTACCTTTGATTTCCTCAGAATGTTTTTCTTCATTAGCTAATGTCAAGGTAACGTTTAAACCAGACCAGACTATTGAGACTTCAAAATAGCATGTGTAAAAGTATTTAATTTTCCTTTTTCTCAGGAAGTAGACTCCACTTGAAACAATCCTAGCATAAAGCCCAAGAATAGTGAACCAGGAAGAGAATATTCTGATATATGTACCAAAAATAATTAAGGGCTTCAAATTTTTTAAATAAATGCTTTGCAAGGACTTAGGAAAAGTGGTTTCGCGTAGGCTGAGGGGTGATCCTATTTGGCTGCGGTAGACGCGTACTCCTTTGCCTACCCAGCATCCACTGCTCTTCCTTCTGGCAAGAGAGCCCTGACTGAAGAGTAGAGAATGCTCAGCGCGTGATGACGTCCCTTCTGTTATCAGAACATCTCATTCCCTGGACAGAGTGTATAACTGAAAGACAGACCTATTATTCAAGTCATTCCAACATAGGTAACTTCAGCACTTTTTCTAAAGTTTAAGAAAGTGAGACATTCTTCCTCCCCGCCCTCCAGCTCTGGGTGCTAAGAGGTTAGGGTGTAGGCTGAAGCTGCTCACAGCCATACTGCCACCATAGGCAAAAGATCTGCCTTGGGATGAAGTAACACCGATGATAAAACAGAATCAAGAGATAAAGAACAACAGCGTCCTGTAACAATGTTTATTATACCTAGACTTTTCAGTCATCTTGACCTCAAAGTTTTCTCCTTTGCTGAAAATTGTTTGAAATGGGTTTTCTGTTTCTTGCAACTGGAATAAACCTGACTGATGAAATAACCTTCAGATACACTAGTTTTCTGTCACATTAATTACTGTGGCACTTATCAAGAACTTCATCTCCAGCTACTCCAGTATGACTAGAAACAGCAAAAAACCTTAAGCAGTTCTATAAGGAAATAATACTAGCTATACCGTCAGTTGGTGCCCTGGTGGCACAGTGGTTAAGAGTTCAGCTGCTAACCAAAATGTCAGCAGTTCGAACCTACTGCCACTCCTTGGAAACTCTATGAGGCAGTTCTACTCTGTCCTATAGGGTCACTATGAGTCAGAATCGACTTGATGGCACCAGGTTTGTTTTTTTGTATATTTCAGTTAAGAGTCCCTGAGTGGGCAGGGGTTTGGGGACCATGGTTTCAGGGGACATCTAGGTCAACTGGCATAATAAAATCTATTAAGAAAACATTCTGCATCCCATTTTGGAGAGTGGCGTCTGGGGTCTGAAACGCTAGCAAGTGGCTATCTAAGATGCAACAATTGGTCTCAACCCACCTGGAACAAAGGAGAATGAAAAACACCAAAGACACAAGGTAAGTATGAGCCCAAGAGTTAGAATGAGCCACATAAATCAGAGACTACATCAGCCTAAGACCAGAAGAACTAGATGGTGCGTGGCTACAACCGATGACTGCCATGACAGGGAGCACAACAAAGAACTCCTGAGGGGTCAGGAGAGCAGTGGGATGCAGACCCCAAATTCTCATGAAAAGACCATACTTAATGGTCTGACCGAGACTAGAGGGACCAGGGATGTCATGGTTCCCACACCTTCTGTTAGCCCAAGACAGGAAACATTCCCGTTGCCAACTTTTCAGACAGGGATTGGACTGGACTATAAGGCAGAAAATGATACTGGTGAGGAGTGGGCTCCTTGGATCAAGTAAGCACATGAGACTATGCATGCAGCTCCTGTCTGGAGGGGAGATGTGAAGGCCAAGGGGGACAGAAGCTGGCTGAATGGACACGAAAACACAAGATGGAGAGAAGGAATGTGCTGTCTCATTAGGAGGAGAGCAACTAGGACTATATAGCAAAAAAAAAAAAAAGGACTATATAGCAAGGTGTATATAAATTTTTGTATGAGAGATGGACTTGATTTGTAAAGTTTCACTTAAAGCACAATTAAAAAAAAAAAAAAGAGTCCCTGAGTGGTGCAAATAGTTACATGCTCGGCAGCTAACCAAAAGGTTGGAGGTTCGAGAGGCACCTCAGGAAAAAGGTCTAGCAATCTACTTTCAGAAAAACAGCCACTGAAAACCCTACAGAGCAGAGTTCTACTCTGACACGCACAGGGTCACCATGAGTCAGAATCAGCTCGACGGCAACTGGTAATACTGTCAGTTTGTAGTCCTGTGGTGGCTTTCATGTTGCCATGATGCTAGAAGCTATGCCACCAGTATTTCAAATATCACCAGGGTCACCAATGACAGACAGGTTTCAATGGAGCTTCCAGACTAAGAGAGACTAGGAAGAAAGGTCTGGAAATCTACTTCCAAAAATAAACAAATGAAAACCTTATGGATTCACATAGAATATTGTCCAATATAGTGCTGAAAGATGACCCCCTAAATTGGAATGCACTACACAATAGTCATTAACGATGGACTCAAACAAACCAATAAACACGAAGATGGAACAGAACCAGGCAATGTTTCAATCTGTCATACATAAGGTAGTCATGGGTTAGAGTCAACTCGACAGCAACTAACAACAACAAAAAGAAAATACCTTCTCATAGGTAATTTTTTTAATAAGGGTTTGCAAAATGGTTGTTGTAAAGTGTTTTTTAAAAAAAACTTTAACCTTTAAAAGGCTCTTCAATACCTTCTATGCATATATTTTACTAAGCTAGTAAAATATGGCATAACTAAGAAGGCTAGAGTGTCAATAATTTAATACCTAAGAAGTAGATATATTCTCTGTCTTTCCAATCCCTATGGTTTTCTCTAAAAATTATTAGTATTTCTAAGAGAAGCAAGCATCATAATTGCATTAGTCACTGTTTGAAACTTAACAAGATTTTTCTAACCAGATTGTTTACTGATTAACTGATTAATTACCCAAACTTGATAAATGTTTTTGCTAATCCTTCTTCCAGTCCCAGAAGTTCTATAGGAATTTTTGGCCAATAGGAAACCTCAGAGAAGGGACAATAGCACGAGCTATTCAGTGGAAACTTGTACAAAATTCTATCCTAATGGTCCCCAAACAAATATTTGTTTTGTCTGCATAAATAAAACAAAATTACTTCTTATTACTACTGTGTTCTAGTAAGAAAGAAATGTTAGTAACTAAACATGCTGGCTTTCAAACACAGGCAGCCTCCAGGTTAAGAACTAGATCCGTTTCTGAGCGTGTCTGAGAATTTGTAGGTAAGTCAGAACAGGTGCACACAGCTCTGATTTAGCCTTACTTTACCCAAAAAAAGGCCCAAAGCAATCCCATGATTGAAAAGCTGCCGGTGCAGCAAGTGGAGGTGCTAGTGCTGAATTTGTTGCGAGTAGGGGTTGGTTCATAACATTAAAGTGCAAGTATGAGTTGCCCGTGTGTTAGGTTTTCATCAGATATTCGTAACCTGGGGACTGTCTGTATAAAAAAACTTGAAAATTTTAGTCCAGGAAGATATGGTGTATTTACGGCAAGCAATTCTAAGGTTATTACTAATGTCAACACACTCCGGGTGTTTTCATTACATTAAAAGGATACCATGTATCAAACCAGTAATAAAAGATAAATATAAGCACCTGCAACTTATAAACATACTTTATCACAGTAAGGAAGAAACAAAGGCCAAAACCAAAACAAATAATAGATAAGGTAGCATGCCTTTGAACAGCCTACTAAACAAACACCAGCTTAAAAACTGGCATGCCACAAAATTTTACAAACACCATACAACAGAACTTTTAGCATAAATGCAATATGAACTCAGCTAAGCTTCCAAAGAGAGACTCATACTGATTTTCTACATAGTAATAATAATGGCTTCCACCTATTTAACACTTACCATGTGCCTAAAAAACACCTCTTTAAAGTGTTAAAAAGCAAAGATGTCACCTTGAGGACTAAGGTGCACCTGACCCAAGCCATGGTGTTTTCAGTCACCTTATATGCATAAGAAAGCTGGACAATGAATAAGGGAGACTGAAGAAGAATTGATGTCTTTGAATTACGTTGTTGGTGAAGAATATTGAATACACCATGGACTGCCAGAAGAATGAACAAATCTGTCTTAGGAAAAGTACAGCCAGAATGCTCCTTAGAAGCAAGGATGCCAAGACTTCGTCACACCACTTAGGACATGTTATCAGGAGGGACCAGTCCCTGGAGGACATCATGCTTGGTAAGACAGAGAGTCAGCAAAACAGAGGAAGACCCTCAACAAGATGGATTAATACAGTAGCTGCACTGTTAGCCTCAAGCATAATAATGATCGTGAGGAAAGCGCAGTACTGGGAAGTGTTTCATCCTGCTGTTCATAGGATCTCTATGAGTTGAACCACAGCGCCTAACAACATGTACCTGATGGGGAGCCCTAGTGGTGCAGTGGTTAAGCACTTGGCTGCTAACCAAAGGATCAGGGGTTAAAACCCACCAGCCGCTCTGCAGGAGAAAGATGTGGCAGTCTGCTTCCATAAAGATTACAGTCCTGGAGACCCTATGGATCAGTTCTACTCTGTCCTATAGTTTTGCTATGAGTTGGAATCAACTCAATGGCAATGGGTTTTTTGTTTGTTTTGTTTTGTTTTTGTTTTTGTTTTATGTGCCTGGTGCGCTCCCAAGTGCTTTACATAAACCAGCTGCCATGGTGTCGATTCTGACTCATGGCAACCCCATGTGTGTAAAGGCAGAACTATGATTCATACATTTTTTAATGGCTGATTTTTCAGAAGTAGATCACCCAGCCTTTCTTCCGAGGCACCTCTAGGTAAACTTGAGCCTCCAACCTTTCGGTTAGCTGCCAAGTATATTAACTGTGTGCCCCACTCAGACACTCCATGCTTTGTGCTTTACACAGGTCTCCATTAATTCTCATGATAATACTATAAACTAAATAATAATCCCACTTTACAAACAAGGAAATTGAAGTTTCAGTATCTAGTTATTTCTAAAGAGCATATCACCAGAAAGAGTAGAGCAGCCATAATTTGAAACCAGGTTTGTTTGAATCAAACGACTATGCTCTTAACCATTATGCTAAAATGTTATTCATTCATTCAACACATATTTCTCAAGTACTGACTATGTGACAGATACTATGCAAGGTACTAGGCACATATTTGTGAACAAAATCATACAGGGCTTAAAATCTAGTGGGTGACTCAAACGTAATCAAATAATCATAGAAATAGAAGTAAAATTAAAAATACCAATGTGATAAAGTATATAGCGTTGTGTGAGCATATAACAAAGGGATTCTACATAGTTGGAAGATCAGGGAAAGTTCACTGAAGAAGAGCCATGGAGCTGAAATCTGAATCATAAGTAGATATTAATTAGGTGAAAGATGAAGGGGTAAGAAGGGAAACACTCCTGGCTCTTGTTCTTTGGTGTATGCGGTCCCCTGTCTCTCTGCTCACTTCTTTCTTTTACATCTCAAAAGAGATTGACTTAAAACACAACCTAATCTTGTAGATTTAGTCCTGCCTCATCAGCATAACTGCTGATAATCCTGCCTCATTAACATCATAGTGGTAGGATTTACAACACACAGGAAAATCACATCAGATGACAAAATGGTAGACAATACTGGGAATCATAGACTAGCCAAGTTGACACACATTTTTGGGAGACAATTCAATTCATAACATTCCACCCTTTGGCCCCAAAAATTCATATCCTTGCCACATGTAAAATACATTCACCCCATCATATCACAGCAAAAGTCTTAAATCAAGTCCAAAATCCAAAAATTCTTCATCTGTGAAATCTAGAATACAAGTTACCTGCTTCCAAAGTACAATGGTGGAACAGGCACAAACTAGTCATTTCCATTACAAATGTCAGATATTGGAAAGAAAGAAGGGATAACAGGCACCAAGCAAGTCAGCAGAACCCATTATATAAACCCTTAACGCTTGAAAATAATCCTGTTCTCTGAGATCATTTACACAATGGCCCTTCCCTCCAGACCCTGGGTGTTGGCAATACTCTCCAGATTCTAAGTGGAGGCCCCTCAGCCCTAGGCTTAAGCTCTGCCCTCCAGGCCCACTGGAACATTAACACTGCTCCCTCGCATTTAGGTGATTCCATTCTCCTAGTCCATCTGAGTGGCGACTCCACCCTTTGAGACCCCGGAGGTCAGGGCCCTACACTTTGAGACTGAGGTAGCTCTGTTTCCCCTGTTGCTTGTCTCTTCAGGTTCTACTTCCTCGTTTCTTGGCTCTTGGCCCCTCAGGCCTCACCACCAGCATCTGCCCTGCTCCGGAAAGTGTTCCAAAGCTCTTTTGCTCCACCAATAAGTGACTGGAGGCTCCCCACTCTGCCAATAAACTTCTGCCAGAAGGCACTCAGCATTCTTGATCCTGCATTGGTTCCAGTGCTGTCTCACACTGGTCTCCTGGTTCTGTTGCTGCTGTTTTTCTGCTGCTGCTTCTCACCATCTGCACGGTTTTCAGTGAACAGCTCTCCTCATTTCCTTCTAAGTGCTCCCCAGAATCATCTTTGATGTCCATAATTCTACCAACAGTCTCTTCAAGGCAATCTAGGCCTTTTACTACCAGGCATTTTAAAATTCTTCCAGCCTCTACCCATTCACAGTTGCAAAACTGCCTCCACATTTTAGGTATCTGTTAGAGCACCACCACACTCTTCCAGTACCTAAATTCTGTCTTAGTTACCGAGTGCTGCTACCACAGAAATACTACAAGTGGATGGCTTTAATAAACAGAAATTTATTCTCCCACAGTCTAATAGGCTGGAAGTTTGAAATCAGGGTGCCAGCTCTCTCTGTCAGCTCTGGGCGAAGGTCCTTGCCATGAATCTTCCCCTGGTCTAGGAGCTTCTCAGCAAAGGAACTCCAGGTCCAAAGGATGTTCTATTCTTCAGGCTTTTGTTTCTTGGTGGTTTGAGGGCCCCTGTCTATCTGCTCACTTCTTTCTTTTATATCTCAAAAGAGATTGACTTAAACTACAACCTAATCTTGTAGATTGAGTCCTGCCTCATCAACATAACTGCCGATAATCCCACCAAATTAACATAATAGAGGTAGGATTTAGAATACATAGTAAAATCACATCAGATGACAAAATGGTGGACAATCACACAATACTGGGAATCATGGACTAGCCAAATTGACACACATTTTTGGGAGACACAATTCAATCCATAACAGAAACCTACCAGGCAGAACGTGTAAAGGCCCTGTGGCAAGATGCCAAGAAGGAGCTGAGAATGATTGTAAAGTAAAAACAAGTCAGTGTGCATAAAACAGAGAGCAAGAGAAAGGGAGATGGGTACAAGCTAAGGCTGGAGAGAAGACAGCCCCTCGGAAACCTGGAAGGCCTGAAGTTATACTCAGCTTAATGACAATTTACCTGAATGTGCACAATGAAAGAGAAACTGTTTGATTTCTAAAAACAATAAGACTTCAAAAGCAATGGTGGCTATTTTAACTCATAAATCTTTTCTAGGTCTAAAGTGAAACACAGATATTGTCCCTTCAATGATTCTGCTGACAAGCTACTTTTCATCCCCATTACAGCTGTCTGCGTTCAGGCTGCCATCGTGTGTCACCCTGCTTCCTCCTAGTCTGCCGTTTTCAGCCTTCTTCCATTCTTTCTCTTTCCCACCATCTGATCTTCCCAGAGCAAAATTTGATTTCATTCTCCTGCTTAAAATCCTTCAATGGTTTCCCATTGCCTAATAGGGAATACATTATGGGGCCCTTAACTGCCTATCTAGTTTCATCTTTTATTAGAATATAGTAGAGCCAGTATTTGAGGCTACCCAGAGAAAAGGTTCATTTTCTACTATTCCTAGCGCATTGGTCTCACCTGCAAGGTCCAAGATAGTTTCTCCCCATGATGCCCATATTTCAAGCAGTTGGATTAGGGGTGGAAGATTCGACAGTAAATGCCTCCTTGAGAGCCTGACCACAAGTGTAGTTCCATGGCCACACCTAGCTGCAAGGGAGGCTCGGAAACGTGGTCTTTATTCTGGTCACCAAAAAACTCAAATACTCCTAAGAGTGTGGAAGAAGGGAAAATGAATTTGGCGGAATAACTAGCAGTCTCTGACACAGAAATTGAAATTAACATGTATTTATTTTAACTAAATAGGGTTCAAACTAAATTATGCACTTAATATTAATTATTTAGAGTTTACTGGATTAATTATAACTTCCATTTTGAAAAAAAAAATGTGTAATATGAATGCTAACCTAGTCTTTAGAAAATTCTTGTAGTATAATTTTAAGTGCATCTCTTGCCAAAGTAATTACTACCTTTCAAAACATCTACATGACAGTTTGCCTAAATAATTCTTTATTCAGATTCTCCAATTATTAACAAAGTTACACTTGCAATTTGATAATAATTTAAAATACCTATACAGAGATTCTCCAGCAGCTAAGACTGGAAGTAATCAGTTGATTTCTCCCCTAACAGATAACAATGGCTTTAGGAGGCTCATTTTTCTCAGGGGTTTAGAATTAGAACTCAGCTATTAACTCATAACTTGTCAGATAAATAAAAGAAACTTAAATAACGGTCATTTTCTCATTGTTATCAATCCTGGAGATAGATTAATTTAGTAGAGCTTTTAGCAGCTAACACTCATTGACAGTGAGTTTCGATCTGATTTAAAATATCACTTAATGTTTACATTCTTAGCCACAAGTGTTGGGCCCTGAGTATAACAAAATTCCTTTCTTTGCCCTCTCCACCTATGTAATGAACCAGGACTGAAATTACCCTCTTTGAAAACATGGTTGAAGCCAAAAATCTACTTGAAATGCAAATGTTTAAGTAGTTATGTCCCTGATACTCGCAATGACCTTGAACACTTTAGCCAAACACAAGTCACTAGTCCTTAAATTATTAACTTACTTTGGATTCGTCAGGTAACTATGTTTTGTGATTTGGATAATAAATTTTTTTTAAGTCACTGTCTTTTCTTGATACGATCCAGTTAAACTGGATTAATTTACATGTTACAGAAATAAAGCAAAACTCATAATATTTTGTATCTTTCATCTCAAAATTACTTTTCTAAAGATGGTACATTTTTAACCATCCATCATAGAGGCTCACAGCATGTTAGAATTGGAAGAAATAAATCATGACATTGTTTTCCTTTTTTAAGTTTTGTAATTTGTACATATATTTTTCACTTTATTTCTCTGTCCTATATGCAAATACGCTCTCAAAGAGTGTATCTAAACATTGATAACAGTGAGAATTCCTAGAACAAGAATCAATAACAACACTGGAGAATTTCAAATTCTTAAAGCAACTGGCCAAACATATTTCTTTTGGCACAAGCTTGAGGCCAAGCACATTGTAACAGACTTGTTACTACTGTTGGGTGTTGTCAAGTCTATTTCAACTCATAGCAACCCCATGTGACAGGAAGTAGATCACAAGGTCATTCTCCCACAGAGCTGCTAGGTGAGTTCAAATCATCAATCTTTCAGTTAGCAGCCAAGCACATAACCATTACATCACTAGGGCTCCTTATAACAGGCTTACTCAATAGATATCTCAATAGATATAATACAAATTAATGAAGAATAAATATACTGACCATTTGTTCTCAGACTATAGTTACTAAGTGACTGTTCTTTTCTGGACATTTATTACTGAGTTTTAAAACTAAAAATTACTGGTTGTCATATGCCCTTTTCTATAAATTTCTCAACTACTCCCTAGATTTCATATAAGCAAATTATTTCTAACTAAACTTTTTCTTCCAATAGCCGCTAAAGTACTAAACGTCTCCCTAGATGTATTATATACTATCCACTAAGAGAAAGGGCTGGCCTATATTTAGAAATATTCTCACAAATGCTTACAAATTGACTCTTCACACACATAAAAATAAAGCTGAGCTTTCAGAAATACCAAGTGTGATGGTTAAGGTTGTGTATCAACTTGGCTGGACAATAATACTTAGTGGTTTGGCAGTTATGATGTAGTTTGGCAGCTATGAAATGATGTAATCACTTCCATAATGAGATCTGAGATACTATAATCACCTCCATGAGGAGATCTGCTATGAGCAGCCATTCAATTAAAAACGAGTTTGCTCGGGGTGTGGCTTTCAGCCAATATATGTGGACTTTCTAGCAAAGACTGCAGGCTTTTGCCCACTCTGGATCCTACATCTGGTCTCTGGGTTTGGGGACTTGAGCTAGCGGCTTACTTGCCGATCTTAGGATTCACTGGTCTCAGCAGCCTGTGAGCCAGAGGCTTGCTGTCTGACCTGCCAATCTTGGGTTCGCCAGCCCCTGCAGCTATGTGAGTCAGGAGAAGCCTCCAGCCTGACCCACGCACTTTGGACTTTCCAACCTCTATAACCACCTTAGCCAGTGTAACTAAGTTTTACGCTTGGGTAAATCTTGACCTGGAGGTATACATAGATATAATGTAACAGACTGTTAAAGTACTTGCTATAGCAAGGTACTATAAATCCAGTGATAACTTCTACATATTTTAGAAGAATTACCTACATGGATCTCAGATATTTAATAGATAAAAATAATTACACTGCCTTTTTTTTAGAGAGGCGATTATACTAACGGTTACTTAGCAATTTGCAAATATGTATATCCTAATTCAGCAAGTGTTCATTCAATAAATATCTAAAGAGACACGCACTTTGAATATTCATTGAACAAAACAAACAAAAAAAATTCCTGCCCTGAAACAGTTTACATTCTACCAGGAAGACAGAGGATAAACAAAAGTAAATAATTAATCATATTGTATGTAATTAAGTGGTGTGAGAAAAAAAGGTAGAGCAGGGTAATGACAACAGTGAATGCTGAGGGAAAGTTTAGAGTTCCCATATGACTCAGCAAGTCCACTCCTAGGTATTTACCAAAAAGAAGTAAAAACATATATCCATACAAAAAGGTGTACATAAATATTTATAGCAGCATTATTCATAAGAGCCAAAAGTATAAATAATCCAAATATCCATCAATTGATGAATGGATAAAAACAATGTGATGTACCCTTACTCTGGGATATTATTTTACCATAAAAAAGGAATGAAGTACTGACATATGCTAATTCATTCAGTGGGTAAACACTGAATGAAAACATTATGTTAACTCAAACAAGCCCGTCACAAAAGACCACATATTGTATAATTCCATGTATATGATATATCCAGAATAGACAAATCCATAGATACAGGAAGTAGATTAGAATTTGTCTAGGGCTGGGGGGAAAGAGGGCATATGGGGTGACTGCTAATGGGTACAGGGTTTCTCTCGGGGATGATGAAAAGGTTCTAAAATTTATTGTGGTGATGGTTGTACAACTCTATGCATATACTCAAAAACCACTGAATCGCACACTTTAAAGGGTAAATATTATGATATGTGAATTATATCTCAGTAAAGCCATTCAAAAATAGAATGCTGAGGCAACAGTTCATATTTAAATGTTTTACAGTTTATAAGGAGCCCTGATGATGGCACAGAGGTTAAGAGCTATGGCTGCTAACTAAAAGGTAGGCAGTTCAAATCCACCGGCTACTCCTTGGAAACCCTATGTGGCAGTTCTACTCTGTCCCACAGGGTCACTATGAGTCGGAATCAACTAGACGGCAATAGTTTTTTTAATATTTTTCCTATACTGTTTTAGATTTCTAAAAATAACTTGTGGAACAGAGTTGGTATAATTTTTCTCCACATTCTATATAGGTTTCAGCAAACAGATGAAGTGCTGGAGGTACTCAATCAACTATGAAAGAAATTTGAAAGATAGCTACCTGGCCAACTGACTGGAAAAGATCCATAATTTGTGCCCATTCCAAAGAAAGGAGATCGAACAGAATACAGAAATTATTGAACAATATCATTAATATCACACACAAGTAAAATTTTGCTGAAGATTGTTCAAAAGCGGTTGCAGCAGTACAACAGAGAACTCAAGAAATTCAAGCTGGATTCAGAAGAGGACGTGGAACAAGGGGTATCACTGCTGATGTCAGAGGAACCTTGGCTGAATGCAGAGAACACCAGAAAGATGTTTGCTGGTGTTTTATTGACTATACAAAGGCATTCAACTGTGTGGGTCATAACAAATTATGGATAACATTGGGAAGAATGGGAATTCCAGAACACTTAATTGTGCTCAGGAGGAATCTGTACATAAGCCAAAAGGCAGTTGTTCAAACAGAACAGGAATACCACGCGGTTTAAAATCAGAAAATGTGTGCATCAGGGTTGCATCCTTTCACCACATCTATTCAATCTGTGACCCATTGCCATCAAGTCTATTCCAGCTCATAGCGACCCTATCAGACAGAGTAGAACTGTCCCATCGAGTTTCCAAGATGCAGCTCCTGGATTGGAACTGCTGACCTTTTGGTTAGCAGCCAAGATCTTAACTACTGTGCCACCAGGGCTCCATACAGCAAATAATTTGAGAATCT
Source organism: Loxodonta africana (assembly GCF_030014295.1). NCBI lineage: Eukaryota > Metazoa > Chordata > Mammalia > Proboscidea > Elephantidae > Loxodonta > Loxodonta africana. The sequence continues at coordinate 111,789,431 of NC_087345.1, read as the reverse complement.
GGACTATATGACAAAGAAAGCAGCATCAGAATTGGAGGAGGACTCATTAACAACCTGCGATATACAGATGACACAACCTTGCTTACTGAAAGCAAAGAGGACTTGAAACAATCACTGATGAAGATCAAAGACTTCAGTATGGATTACACCTCAGCATAAAGCAAACAAAAATCCTCAGAACTAGACCAATAAGCAACATCATGATAAACAGGAAATACTGAAGTTGTCAAGGATTTCATTTTACTTGAATCCACAATCAACGTTCACGGAAGCAGCAGTCAAGAAATAAAACAACGTATTGCATTGGGCAAATCTGCTGCAAAGGACCTCTTTAAAGTGTTAAAAAGCAAAGATGTCACCTTGAGAACTAAAATGCGTCTGACCCACGTCCTGGTATTTTCAATCACCTCATATGCATGCAAAAGCTGGACAATGAATAAGGAAGACTGAAGAAGAATTCATGCCTTTGAATTATGCTGTTGGTGAAGAATATTGAATATACCATGGAATGCCAAAAGAATGAACAAATCTGTCTTGGAAGAAGTACAGCCAGAAAGCTCCTTAGAAGCAAGGATGGTGAGACTTCACCTCACGTACTTTGGACAAGTTATCAGGAGGGACCAGCCACTGGAGAAGGATATCATGCTTTGTAAGGCAGAGGGTCAGCAACAAAGAGGAATACCCTTGATGAGATGGACTGACACAGTGGCCACAACAATGGGCTCAAGCATAGCAATGATTGTGAGGATGGTGTAGAACCAGGTGGTGTTTCATTTTGTTGTCCATAGGGTCGTTATGAGCCGGAACCAGCTCAGGGGCACCTAACAACAACATAGTGTTTTTGTTTTTAAGGCACTAATAAATTGCTATTAAATTACCTACGAATTAGCAACATTTAAGCTGAAATGTCCTCTTTGCGCCCTTTCCCCCATAGCACACTGCCCCTGAAGTAGGCAGAAATCATAGCCCTGCTCACAGTGATTTCCCAGGTACCCAGATCTAGGTATTGTGACTTGACTTCACGGACATAAGTGATTAATCCCAGTTCAAGTGGGTGCATATTCTATCACCCTGTAATGTGAAATTTAAGGAGAGAGACACAGAGTACTGTATAGGATTGCTGGTGCCAACTCATGTAAAGAGCAGGGCCCAAACAGAAGGTCCTGCTGTTGATACTGCAGCAGCAGTCCTGGGTTTCTGCCTTTCCTAAGTTTGAGCATTCAGTTCATCATTCACTTTCTTGGAGTTCCTCCAATATCCCTACAATAAATTTTCTTCTTTGCTTTTTTTTTTTTGGCTTCTGTTCCTTGCAAACAACAACAACGAAAAAATGTTATTTCTAATATAATATGGAGTCCTTAGATAGTACAAACAGTTAACACACTTGACAGCTAATCAAAAGGGTGGAGTTTCAAGTCCACTCAGAGGTGTTTCAGAAGAAAGACCTGGCCGTTTCCTTCCGAGAAATCAGCTGTTGAAAACCCTACGGAGCACAGTTCTACTCTGACACGTGAGTCAGAACTGACTCAACAGCAACTCGTTAATATAACGTAGTCTTCCAATTCTTCAGCTTCCTCCGTGTGGGCAAAGTGATAAACAAGTACCCCTCATTTCCCAAATCTTTTTGGCTTCTGAGATCAGGCAGAAGAGCTAGGTTAGAAAGGGATACCTGTTGAGTATTTATTCAAGAGTCCCAAGAAAATGCATTAGGTTTGCAAATAACTAAATGTGAACTGGAATATAAGTCAGAGAGCACTTTATTCTCTGAAATTCTTATAAATAATATACTTTGATTTACCATTAGAAAAGTAAATCAACAACTTTTTAATCCAGTTCTGGTTTGTTGTCATTTGAACCAAGCTTTTATGTTTTTTTTTTCTTATGTTTAGCTCTGATAATCCATGTATATTCCCTACGTAATTAAAAGAATCCTGTTTTCAACAGGAGATAATATGTGGAGAGTAGCAATGTTTGCCCTTAGTGATTTTTTTTATTTTCATAATTAGTCATTACCATCACAAAGAAGTCAAAAACAAGGTCTCAAATGCCTGAGATAACTAAGAATTATTTCCTTTAAAACCTAAGTTTTCTCTAGGACTTTTTTGAGGAATTCTCTTGGATAACTGATAGAAAATAAAAGTCCAGCTTTTTATAATCTGCAAAAAGCGACACCTGTGATAATATTGCAACATTAAACACTTCCATAACGGATATCAAAAAAAAAAAAAAAACATACCCCTTGCTGTCAAGTCAATTCCGACTCACGGCAACCCCATAGGACAGAGTAGAGCTGCCCCATAGGGTTTCCGAGGAGTGGCTGGTGGATTTGAACTGCCAACCTTGTGGATAGCAGCTGAGCTCTTAACCACTGTGCCACCAGGGCCTCCCATAACAGATAAGACCTCAATAATACATGTTTGAATTCTAAGAATCTAGATATGAATTTAGATTATGCTTTGCTCACTTCCTCAGTGTTTCTCTCCATTCATGGGAATCCATTTATGGCCTTTATCACTTGTTGAAACACGAAAAGGAAAAGAGCGTATGGCAGACCCCATACATACCAGACGGGTGTGCTATACCAAGTTGGAATGTGTCTGTGTCCTGAATCGTCATATGCTGTATGAGGCAAAATTTTAAGACTCTAATTATGGGCACTACTCATAAAGAAATACTATGTAATACTGCGAATGGGGAGAACGGAGGAGAAAGGGAGTAAAAATATTATAGCCAAAGAGGCTGGTTACATTACATTAATTTCCACAAATAATTGCCAATTTTCTTTTTGACTGAGCCAGCCTCATTATCCTATGTCTCAGTAAATTCAGTATACATGACAAGGATTGAAGGCAGTCTAAAAAACTCAGAGGATCTGAACCAAACTTAAACCTCTTATATTTGATAAATAAGTATAAAATATGTTTAAATTATTTCTTCTGTTTTTACATATCTCAATAATACCCAATTGTTTGCTTCAGCTTTTTGAAGCTATTAAAATTAACATAAAAAAGGGGCATTAAAACTGCCCCAATTTTTAATAAATGAAAGAAAAGGGTACAAGAATATGTATCCTAACCATCCTTCAAAGTACAGCTTAAACACCACCTTCACCCTGAAGTCCTTCACAGGTCATCCCAGCCAGAGCAGAAGGGATCCTCCCTTCTAACTTCCTCTGAGACTGTTTTTAGTCACTTTAATGGCATTTAAAAAGAATTGCCTTATCTCCATCACTAAATAATTGCTTCACTCGTTTTATAAATATGTTTTAAACACTACTGTGTACCAGGAACTGGGTGAAGTGCTGAGCATGGTTGTGTGCTGTGGAGCTGATTCCAACTCATAGCAAGCCCGCGTGACACAGCACACAAGGTTTAAAAGATTCAATTCCTGTCCTTGTGGCCCTTAGAACACTGAAAGCAGAGAAGGTGTTGAATGCCTTTATGTTTCCCACAGATCCTAGCTAAGTGTCGCACCCCAAATTCTCAAAGGAAGACTAAGTTTTTGAGATAATAATTAAAAATGAGTTAACATCTGGTTGCTCATCACACTTATGTCCCCACTATATAATAGAGGCTCAGTAAATATTTGTTGAATGAATGAATGAGTCAATCTGCAACACATTCAGTGTAAACCACCACATGTACTTGATTTATCATGTGGATATTTGTTTCAGTTTTATCATTAATTTTTTTTCTGAATAACCTGATAATGAATTGTTCCTAACTCAATGTTAAAGATCTGTGTGTGTATTTTGGTATAAACCGTATAATAGCTATTGTTAGCCAATTACTGATTTGAATTTTAACAGAGCTAACCCTTCCATTTCAAAGATATTCAATGAAAACACATAATTGATTTCAACACCCCTCAAAAACTAGTGCCTAGAGAACCAAAAAAAAAAACCAAACCCAGTGCCATCGAGTCAATTCCGACTTACAGTGACCCTATGGAAGCTGGCTAAATATACAGGTAAAAAAGTTTCACAGTAAGTGCTAAATTACTAAAATGAACAAGCCAGCCATGCTGAGGTACATATTTCTTATAATATGTGCAAACTGACTTCTAAAATAAAAAATATGTGTATTTACTGCCTAAGTTAAATCACCCATCTGTAATTGCTCATCATTACTGGCCAGACAAACATTTTTCCATGACAAATTTTAAAATACCAATAATAGCCAGGAATAAACTTTTTTATGGTAAACATCTGACTGTCTATTGCATCAATGTGCAGTTTTCTAGTCTGTGGTTTTCCTCCACTGACCATGACCAGGCAAATGCTTTATTTATGCTTTTGAAAATTAGTACTTTTGATTAACAGTAATAAAATTAAAGAATATTTAAAACCATCATTTTCATTTTAGTTAACTTTCTTAACTATAAAAGTAATAGATGGTTCAATTAAAGAGAACACATAAATTCTGGGTAATACAGAAGATACAAAAAATGAAAATTAAAACCCCCTACATGATCACCATGCAGAGGCAACCACTATCAACAGGCTGTTCTGCTTTCTTTCACTAGTTTCCATGTATATTGTTTTATATATTTTTATTAAAATTATGGTTTTCTAAAGTATATATTAAAAATTTTCCCAGGTCACAAAGATAGCCACACACACAAAAAAAGGCATCAATACATGTGCAAAGGTAGTTCATCTGTTGCATAAATGAACGAATAAAAAATCATTAAAGTTTCACTTCTCTGATTATAATCTCATAATCCATTACCAAGGTCTGATGTAACAGAAGGGTCATGTTCATTCTGTTATTATGCCATAAACTTGTCATAAAAATCGGCTATTACTTCTTCTTTTATATTTGTATACAAGACACTCCCTGTGCTTGAAATTTAAATTATAGATTTTGAGCCTATAGTATTCTCTCTATATTCTATAAATTATATATATATATTATATATAGTATCTGTACAAGAAAGAACAATTACAAAAGTAAAATGTGATTATGAAAATTGTTACCTATGGGAGGGGGGTAGGCTCAGTTAAACCTAGAATGAAGCCAAGCAGTTGCCTCTGAATTCTATTCCATCAAAGCCAAGCAATCAGGGGCAGTTGAGGAGTGACGGTTGTTTACCTGACGGAGCTCTCTGCCGGAGAGGATCTAAAAGCTGCAATGTAATTTACTGAATCACTTCTAGGTTTAAGAAATAGTCTACCTTCAGCTTAAAATAGACTTTATGTTCACCGCTTCAGAAACGGTCTTTGTGCATAAGCTGATTTGAAGTTCCATGATATTATACTTCTAACCCTTAGAATTTCCAAAACAGCTCACTATTAAAGACCGTATTGTTATCTTCTATCCTCACCAAACACACATGCAAATGTCCAGTGGTTTCTTAGATAATTTTATTGCATTATCATGTGCCTTAGCCAAGGCAAAGGTAAATATATATGTCTAGTTATAGCGGAACCCTGGTGGTGTAGTGGTTAAGAGCTATAGCTGCCAACCTTTTTAAATCCACCAGGCGCTCCTTGGAAACCTTATGGGGCAGTTCTATTCTGTCCTTTAGGGTCATATGAGTTGGAATCGATGCAATGGGTTTGGTTTGGTTGGTTTTTCATGGCTATTAATTGGAAGGGCTATATTTGGAAGATGCTAAACATAACTTACAAATTATGCAAAAATAAAAGTTAGCTATAACCACTGCTTGTTTCATACACAACTCTAAAATATTGATTACACAGTCCTATTAAGGAAAAGATTTTTTAAGCTATAACAATATCAAACCAAAAAATCAAACCCATTGTCGTCAAGTCAATTCCGATTCATAACAACCCTACAGGAGAGAGTAGAACTGTCCCATAGTGTTTCCAAGTAGTGGCTGGTGAATTCAAACTGCTACCCTTTTGGTTAGCAGCCGTAGCTCTTAACCACAGAAAAGATAACAATAAATCATGTCTGCAAACATTTAAATATCAAAAATGTTAAGCAGGAAAAAAAAAAGTAAAGAAAATTCAAGGGACTGTAATTGGCAACAATAAAATGTAAGCATTTACACAGTCCTGTTCATCTAAAGAACTGAGTCAGACTTATAAACTGTGTGACCCACCATCAACCCCACCTGACATCCATCATTGAACATGAAAACAAAGGAATTGAAAAATTAATTGAATTGGCCAAAATCAAACAGTAAGTAAAAATAAGGGTCCTAATCTTTTGTTACTCTGCTAAGAGACTATCATGATGCTCTGAGGTCACTGTAGCATTTGGTGGTCACATGATATTTTCTGAGCCCTTTTAACTAGTGAGTTTTGATTCTTGGTAGATGCTAAAAAGAAACTTCAAGCCAGGGGCAGCAATCACTTAAACGTACATATACAGCTGCACATACACACAAATACACATACACACCCTTTTCATTTGCTACCCTCTCAACCGTGCAGAATATAGTCAGTGAAGGAACGATAACAGCTTTCGCTGATCCTACTATCCCATTCATCCCAGGAATTCTGCTAGGCTCACTCCTCACTCCATCGTATTGGACCGTTTATTTGGTCAAGTCAATATACCCAGAAATATGAAGTGTCAAAAGACAAAGGAAATAAATGCCAGAATAAAGAAAATGGGGGGGGGGGGGGCAATTAGTACTACATTTGAAATAAATGCACAGCATATCATAAAACTCTTTCCCTTCTAAAAGAAAAATATAAACTATAACCCTAAAATGTACCAGTAGCAAAAAATTAGTTTTTATTTAAAATATATTAACCATCTTCATTCAACAGGATTTAAGGCAGTGTTCAATGAGTCAATATGAATACTTCCTAAATAGATCCTTAGATGGAAAATTAAACTAGAAAATACAAATCAGGCCCCTTGCACCTACACAAGCTGGGGAAGAACAATGCTGTACTTTAGTTTGCAATAATTCAGGACTCAGAAACATCAGGTAATACTGGTTAAAGGATAACTTTGGACAGAGGGAGAAATGCAAATCTTTACAACTGAAGCATTCAGATTTTACACAAACAAAGCCTCTCTGATTCTAAAGATGGGAGAAACAGACTGAGAGCTCAAACTGAAAACTGGGTCACAAGCTTAAGAAAATTCTCCACATCCCCAGTGAGAAGGGACTCCCCCAAGACAGGGCCTGCTAAACTGTGGATACAGTGAAACACTGTCACCTTGTTAGCTGAAAAACTCATCACCTTACTGAAGATTCTGAAAGGCTAAATAACAATGTATATTCTCCAAAACTCATTTACACACCAAGTATTATTATACAAATAAATATCTATTCATTACCCTGAAATGCTGTGTAATTCGGTTCTCATTAACTACCTTCCTAAACTGAATTTGAAAAATACAATCATGCTACCAAAAGTGTCAAATGGATGAAGAGTTGAGATTAAGTTTACTTTTTAGCCCTTTTTGCTGCTAACCAAAAGTTTGGCAGTTTGAATCCACTAGGCACTCCTTGGAAACTCTATGGGGCAGTTTTACTCTGTCCTATAGGGTCACTACGAGTTGGAACTGACTTGGTGGCAGTGGGTGGCTGGGACTGAGTTTTTTATATTACAGTGGAACAAATTATTTGGGCTGAATAGATAACAATGCCAGTATCTTCAATCCATCTCTCTGATTCACCTTTTCAATCCGGGCTTCCAACACGTTCCTTCAGGTTCGCATTCCTGCTGAGAATTTGCATTTCTAACAAGGCACCAGGTGATGCTAATGCTGTTGGTTAAGAAGTAGCAACCAATTCTGAGAACCACTAGTATAGAGCAGTGGTTCTCAAATTTTATTATACATAGGAATCACCCGGGGATCTTGTTAAACTGTAGATTCTGACTGAGCCTAGTCCCCAGGCAATTCTTATGTATAATAAATTTTGAGAACTGTAAATTACAATTCATAAGGTCTCTGAAGAGATGTAAGGGCTACAAAAATATAAGAATACTGTGAATTTTCCTAGAAAATTTCCATAAAAAAAAATAAGTCAAGCTTTTTTGTTTCTTCCTCTCATTTGCTTTTATAATATACCACAGTGGGGCGGGGGTGGTGGAGAAGAAACAACATATAATCTCCTTTTATTCTTCAGAAAGACAAACTGACAGGAAAAGAGAATAAATGATATGAACAATTAGCAAACCTAGGACATGGGTAATCAGCAGCAGACCAAACACAACAGATTTCCAACTAACAGAAGCAAGGAAATTCAACTAGAAATATGTACTCTGCTTTTGACACAGAGAATGTATAAACAATAACCCTACAAAATGAAAAACGATAACTAGCTGCTTCTCAGTTTCATAGCACTAACTTACAAAAGAAAATATCCACCAAGGATATTTTAAGCATCACCTACTTTGTTACCTTAAAACATTACTTGAATAACACTTCACGTGGCATGGACATCCGCTCCCGCAAGCATTATAACCCCCAAAAATCTGACAACAGTGTGGTTCCACAGGGTAAGAGAAAGTCCTAAGCATTAAAATGAACCATAGCCATAAAAAAGAAAAACTGTGCGTAGATAAAAAGCAGAATGAATCCAACAATCATGTTCAAAGAGGTCCTGCTTTCCTGATTTCTCAGGATAAACTCAACGCATGATTAATATGTCGTAGCCTTGATTAAGCCATTAGGAAAGTAAATGGGATATTTTCTCAAATGTTTAAAATTTTATATCTCCAATTTTTAGAAAATTGTTTCATATCCAGAATCCCTAACTTGCAAAACTTTCTGCCTATTAATAAAAATCAATGTGATGAGAATACCCACAAAATACTTTATGATAAAATATCAAAACTCAGTTTTAGCATCTTACCTAACCACTCCCACAGAAATCTACACCCTGATGGCTAGAAGCACAGAGGATTAGAGGACGAAAGGGGCTGTGAGCAGACCTTCGTATCTTAGCACAAGAACCCAGGTCGTTCTGTCCATGTATAAGACTTAAGGTGAGGAAAGCCAATTCTCTTCTTTCTTCCCAAATTTCTTTTCCTCTCTTATACGACTTTTCAATTTACTATTTAGAATAGGAAATAGGCAATATGATACCTTTAAGAATTTTTTTTTTTAAAGGAAGTGCCAGATGCTTTCTGAAAGCAACTTAGGATTTTTTTGTTTTGTTTTTTGCAACCTTACTTGCATATCTCACATACAGCAGATATTGAAAATGTTCATTAATGATTAATAATTTCAGTTTTATTTCTTTTTGAAGCTTCCAATTTTTTTTTAAAGTAGTATGTTTCCAGAGCTTTCAAAGAAGAAAAGTGATATATTTTTAGGCACCACAGTTGTAATTATGTCATTATCAACTGAGATATCACAAAACTTCTAATTTTACAGTGTCCCTTGATTATTCTTTCTGGACACTCTCAACCCAGAACCCATTCTAACTACAGGGCTAGCATCATGCAATCCTCGAATACTCTCTGGACATTTTTCAGTGAAGGCTGGGAATTGTATCAGGGCCCATCAGCAATGACTTTGAACTATAACTGTCCTGTGAAAAGAGGCTCAAAAGCAAGTACAGAAAGGACTCAAAAGGAATATAAAGTTAGCTGAACCGCTGGGTAGTCTATCTCAGAAAAAAGAATATCCAATGAAAGCAATCAAAGCAGCAAGCTTCACCAAGAAGCATTTCTAATGACCCCTCCTTAGAATAGGGCTTCAAACCCCTGTTGAGAATTTGCATTTCCACCCCAGATATACTGAATGAGAATATATATTTTAAGAGCCCCAGGTGATTCTTGAGAACCACTGGGTCTACTAGTGATTCTCAGAATTGGTCCCTAAACAGTAGCATTAGCATCACCTGGGAACTTGTTAGAAATGCACGCTTTTAGCAGGGGTTCAAACTGGACCAAGCTGGTTGGAAGCCCTGCCTCAGAATCAAGCTGCACGAAGGTCTTGTCACATTATCTGCAACAAGGCCTGGCCTGTTAACAGAAAACTAATATGCTGCACAAACATATTCTAAGGAAACTAAACTTTCGAAATATCAATAAGAAATATTAAATGCAAATAAGAATTATTTATACAAATGCATATGCTATATTAAATGTCATTCAAGCTTATTTTTGTCTGGAGACAGGGCTAGGGTTCCAGCTTTTGGCATTAATGCCCTGTTTCTTGAGTAAATGACTTTATTTCTCTAGGTCTCAGTTTCTTAATCTCTAAAATGAGTAGGGCAGACTCCACGATTGCTTAAGTGGTAGTTTCCTGATTTACCATCTACAGCCCTTCTAGTAATTATTTTATATTGTGCTTACCATACTTTCACTGAATAAGACCTTACAAAAATATGGCCTTTTGTTTGTTTGGCTTCATACTTTATTTCTAATCGCTTGTATTATTTTATCCACAAAAGTAACTATTGTTCACAGGTCACCAAAGTAGTGATAATTACTATGACAGCTTATATTTACCTAAGTGATTAGGTTATGTGCCAGGCACTGTGCTAACCACTTTACATATATTAACTTACTTGTTCCTCACCATAACTCTTTGAGGTCGAAACCATTGTAACTACCATTTCAGACCTGAGGAAACTGAGGCACAGAGTGATTTGTGTAACTTGCCTGGGGTCATAAGGTTTACAAGTGGTGAAGTCGGGATCCGAACCCTACACATTCTAGCCCTGAAGCTCCAGGAGTTTAACTACCACATTCCGCACATCTAGAGCGTCTATGAGGGGGAAGGGTGAAGTGTAGCAGAGTTCATCTGCAAAATGTCCTTGTGGGCCCAAAACTGAACTTGTGCTATTCATTCTTTCAGAAATAAGAATTAAGTCAAAAGGTAGTTTATGACTTACAAACCCAGTATAAGCACTTGTCACTCATATTTTTATCTTCCACGCTTTAGTTTCATCGGTAAATAATATTGACTGTAGAGGGATTAAGTTAAATCTACCTTGGTTCTTTCACTCATTAGGGGAAATGCACAAGTCACAGGAGTCATGGAAGTACTGGTGACTTCCACAGCCCAGTGCTGAGTAGGCACCACTGCATTATAACATGCCTGGAAGTCACTGTCCGGGAACACCACATGTGAAGTCATGTGCCCCAAAACCCAACAGCAGAAAACAGTAACCAGCCAGGACGAAGGAATACCAATTCCACAGGCCAAAATCTCTAAAACTGGGGTATCTCACGGGAAAGATTAGTCCAAAGGACTAACGGACCACAACTACCACAGCCTCCACCAAACTGTGTCCAACACAACTAGATGGTGCCCGGCTAACACCACCACTGACTGCTCTGAAAGGGAGCACAATAGAGGGTCCCAACAGAGCTGGAGAAAAAGGTACAACAAAATTGTAACTCACAAAAAAAAAGAGCTGACTTACTGGTCTGACAGAGACTAGAGAAACCCTGAAAGTATGGTCCCTGGACACCGTTATAGCTCAGTACTGAAGTCACTCCTGAGGTTTACCCTTCGGCCAAAGATGAGACAGACCCATAAAACAAAACAAGACTAAATGGACACACCAGCCCAGGGGCAAGTAAGAGAAGCCAGGAGGGGACAAGAAAGTTGGTAAAAGGGAACCTAAGGTCAAGACGGGGAAAGTGCTGACATGTCGTGGGGTTGGCAACCAATGTCACAAAATAATATGTATACTAATTGGTTAATGAGAAACTAGTCTGCTCTGTAAACCTCCATCTAAAGTAGAATAAAAAATAAGTAAATAAAACTGGCGTGTCTACGTGCTGAGACCATGCAGTAACAACAACAAAAAACCTGTGCGTTTAAACTGTGAACTGCTATGAACTGGAATTCATAATCAGGACAGAAAAAAGATGCTAGCAATCAAGTAAATCCTATATCCCATTCATAAACCAATCTCGAATCTGAAGAACCCTACACTGGCTGCCTTCCTGAAGTTCAGCATTTCAGTGGGCCAAGGCCGGGGAAGGATAGAAAGCAGGTCTGAGTTCTGGAGCCCAGGAGGGTCAGAGACCTTTGAGGGTCAAAGCCACTAGGCTTCTCCCGAGGGCAAGGGCTAGTCTACGTTTTGGCAAGGCCAAAAGGAAATTACTTCAGCGAAGAGGGGACAGTGAGCTCCTCCCGCAGGACAAAGGCACACTTTAGCTCACCACATAGCTTGAGTTTCACGTCCAAGGCCACGGACTTTTATCGACTGCTCTTTCAAAGCAGGGACTGAGAGACGGGGACTGGGAGAGGTAGCGAGAAAAGATGAGAGGAGTTGTTTTGTTTTACTTTTAGGGAAAACAGACATTTTAATCAAAACAACCCATGGAGAACTCAGCGAAGACTTCTTCGCCGGGCCTGTCTCGGGGCTTTTGAATCACTTCCTCCTTTTCTGATGTGTCTCTGAACTTGAGATTAAGAATTTGCTGAGAAAGTCTTGCCTCTCCGGGCGGCTTCCTGCGAGCGAGCCGAGCGCAAGGCGCTGTCCGCGGGCGCAGACCCTGCCCGGCCCGGCCCCTCTCGGGTGGGAGCGGGACGACGCTGGGGGACGAGGAGGGACAAGGATGGATTCGGAGAAGAGACAGGGCGAGCGCTGCCCAGCCCGCGCCCCCGCTTACCCCAGGGTGCTGATGAAGCCGTTGACCGAGCCCTCCGCGTACAGGGACACGATGTCCCCTATGTAGAGGAAGCTAGACATTTTATCAGACATGCTGCTTCATGTTCCAGAGTGGATGTCCCTCCTCTTCCCTGCGCCCTTCTCCAGGAGCCGCCGAGGCAGAAGCCGAATTCAGCGCAGGACGGCAGCGGCCGTGAGCGGCGGCGGAGAGCACGGCCGAAGAACCCGGGTGTGGGGCTCAGTCCTGCCGCCGCGCCGGGGAGCCCTGCAGGAGCGAAGCCCGAAATACCGACACCCCACGAAGCGCGCAGCCCGGCCGCGCGGAGAAGCCTCAGCCGCCGCCTCTCCGGCAGGTTTCCTGTTCCTCTCAGAAGTTTTCTCTCCAACACCTTTGCTCCTCCTCCTCCTGCCTCCGCTCCCCCCTCCGCGTCCCCTCCCGGCTCTGCGCCTCACTGCGGTCGTCCCAGCCGCCCGGCGGGACCTGGAGATTGCAGAGCCCCTTGGTCCCCTCGGGGAAATTTTTGGACCAGGTGGTGGTGCCCATTGGGCAAGGGGAAGGAAAGAAGCTCCGAGAGGGGGCGGGCGGCCAATCAGGCAGCGGCGGCCGGGGGCGGAGCTGAGCCGGGGCGGGGTGACTCTGGGGACGCCGGGCCACCCGGGAAGCCGCGGCGGTGGCCAAGCGGGCCGGCGCTGGGACAGAACGCAGGGCGGTGCCACGGAGGGGCGGCGGGGCCACGAGCCGGGGAGGGGGCGCTCTACAGCTACTAGGGGTCGCCGGACCTGGGCTGGGACAGTCCCCGCCCCGGGAAAGCGAGGTACTGTAGGAAGGAGGGTGAGAATTGGCGATGGGGCGGGCGCAAAGGAGGACAGGAGCGTGAGATGACTGGAGATGAAAAGGTGGAGCGGGTGTGGGAAGGGGAAGTGTGCAAATGCTGACCGAGGGAGAGAAAGATGTTGAAATAAGAAAAAATAAAAATAATACAAATCAAACATAAGTGATATGAAGAGAATTAAAAATAATCTCGATTTGGAGCTTGTAGTTTTCCTTTTTCCCAAGTATAGGGCGTTAACGAAACTTGATCCATCAGCAGATACCCAGGTGGACGCAAACTTCCACCGGGTAAGCGTTACTTGGCCCACTCAGCAATCTGTAGCCAGCCTTTGGCCCTGAGGGCTCTGTGGAGCTGAACCTTCTCTTCAGCCTCCAAGGCCGCATGTTTTGCGCCTCCAAATCAAGGTTTAGCCTTCCACCTTCAGGAGCCCACTGTCACAGTCTCGCTGACAGTTCTTGTTTGTTTATATTTAAAGCTGCTGACTCTTAAAACTCCAGCGGTTATAAATGAAACTCAGGCAAGACAGGTTTCGAGCCCTTCTGCCTTTGAAGCCTCGTCGTATAACAGCGTATTAAAAAGCCTTTTTCCTACTCTTCTGAAGACGCGGAGGAGCCAAACTCTGTGCGGCGGTTATGACACTTGCCACCCAATCAAAAAATTTCCACCTAAGTAGTCCCCGCGAAGCAAGATTTGCAGAAAGGCGGAGGGACTCCGGGCGAGCAGAGGCGCTGTGCCAAATTGTGCAACTGACCAAAATTTTTATTTAATGTTCAAAGATGTCTTCAATCTTACAGTTCAAAGATGAAAATCCACTGACATGAATTTCTCCTTGAGGCTTACATTCAAATAATGGAATATGAAAGAATAATAAGCTTATCACTCAAATGTTTGGGATCGGAAAGCCTGCAGAACAGAAAAAAATAGGGTGTTAGACACAGAATCCAGGAAATGCCAGCACAAAGCCCATCTGTGTTGATATAAATTGAATCTGATCTTTGTCTTATTCCAACTGACAGATCTTCTCTTTACATCTGAGTTCTCTTTTAGAAAGGGTTACAAAGCAACTTCAAAATAGCTGTTACATGATAGAAGCCCTGCCTCCCCCCCCAAAAAAGACACATGCTGTTAATGTTGGGAACCTCTAAGACGTTGGACGAATGAGCTACGAAAAAGCTTCAGATGAAATAAAAATAGTAACTCTGGAAATGGAGGTTTCTGTTTATCTAAGGGATCGGTGCACTGCATCCTGTGGTTCCCCATATTGCACAGTCCTGTCGCATGCAGCCAATGGATGCTCAACTCTTATGGGGCAAAGGCATGAACTCTGTTTCCTCTAAGCACAGATTATCCATAGGCAACACATTACAAAATGAGTGGGTAGTTGTTCATGTTAATGAATAAGTACAAACTTCAAGTCATATACCCAGGTCCAATGTCTTTCTTCTTCCTCACCCCACCCCCACCCACCACCCACTGAGGTGTCCACTATACCCTGGGAGCTAGATCTAATCCTTCAGTATTGGCATGGCAATGGTCACCCAACTACCAAAGATTCAGGCTCTCCTTCCATCGCAGTGAAGCCTCCTTAAGGGGGATCTTCCCGCCTTAGCTATTATGGCAACTTCATCCTTTCATTTGCTCAGTTCAAAAACCTTGGGATCATTTTTGCCTCCTTTCTTTCTCTCACTCCCCACTCTCAGGCCATCAGCAAATGCTGTCAGTTCTATCTTCAAACTAGCAACCAAATCCAACTATTTCTCAACACTTCTCCAACTCTGATCCTGTCTATGTTATCTCTCTTCTGGATTACAGAATACTCCTCACTGGTCTCTCTGTTTACACCATGTCCTCTATGATCTGTTTGCAACCAAGAAGCCAGGCTGTTGCTGTTAAATGGAAGGTAATAGTGCAAAACACTACAACAGCTTCCCATCTCAGAGTAAATTCTAAACTCATTACTATGGCCTGCAAAATCCTATATGATCTGCCCCCTGCATCACCCTATAGTACTGTTGCACTGGTTCACATATGTGAACGGCACTCCCAGCAGTCTGCAGTACACACCTGCACAATCACTCTGGGCAGCAACAAGCCAGGTCTAGCCCACTATCACCTTGACAACCACCTCTCTGATCTCATCTCCTACCCCCTTGCGTCTACGCTCTTTATTATGACCACCCTGGCCTTGCTCACCCTCGTGTATGCCAACCTGCTCCTTGTTGAGGACACGTCATTTGTTGTTCCCTCTCCAGGCATACTCTTCCCACAAATATCTGCAAGCCTCACTCCCACTCCTCCTTTGGGTCTCTGTTCCAATGTCACGTTATCAGAATAGTCCTCCTCTGACCAACCTGTATAAAATACCATCCCCAGCCCCATTTACTCTCTATCCTCTATTTAATTTTTTTTTCTTAGAATTTATTGTCACATAATATTTTATACATTTCTTTGCTTATTTATTGTCCTGTCTCCTCCCACTCCTCTTTGATGGCAATTTGTCTGTTTACTTCTTTATCCCCCTACTGTAGAATGGTTCTTGGCACAAGGTAAACAATTAAGAAATATATACTAAATGAGTGAAAATAAAAACTACCCAGCCAGTTCAGTTACCTTTACCAAGCCATAAGAATCTCTGAGAAGCTTGCTGCCTCTCAGAGTAGCCATGCTTGAACTGGGGAGCAGGTCCATCCTAATCTCAGATTCCAAAACTTTTTTGAGGTTCTATCATTGTCCTCTTTTTGAAGTTAATCCTGGGGCAGAGACCCATACTTAACCTTAACCCTAATTCTAACCCATTCCACCCTACATGCCAACATGTTTCATTAACCTCCCTGGGATTTAGCTAAATCCCAGACAAAAGGAGAAAAGAGGAAAGAGGGAAATCCTGATTTAAACTAGGATTAAAACTGAAGTGACAGAGAAAACCTGAAGCTATTGAGTTTATTCATAACTGACTAGATTGTTTGCCATCAGTAGAACTGAGCACTTAAAACAAATTAATTATCAAAGCATAGTCTGGCTACATACCATATACAAAAATTAACTCAATATGGATCAAAAACCTAAATATAAGAGCTAAAACTAGAAAACAGAAAAAAAATAGGGGTAAATCTTCATAACTTTGGCTTTGGCAATTGTTTCTTAGATATGACACAGCAACAAAAGAAAAAGTAGATAAATCGGACCTCATCAAAACTAAAAACTTCTGTGCTTCAAGAACACTATCAAGAAAGTTAAAAGACAATTAATAGAATGGGAGAAGATATTTGCAAACCATATATTGGATAAGGGTCTAGTATGCAGAAAATATAAAGAACTCTTACAACTCAACAATAAAAAGACAAATAACCTAATTGAAATATGAGCAAAGGATCTGAAGAGGCATATCTCCAAAGAAGATATATAAATGGCTGGTAGGCACATGAAAAGATGCTCAACATCATTAGTCATCAGGCAAAGGTAAATAAAAACCACAATGAAATACCACTTCATACCCACTAGGGTGGCTATAATCAAAAAGAGATAATAAGAAGTGTGGTGAGGATGTGAAGAAATTGGAACCATCATGCACCACTGTTGGGAATGTAAACTAGTGCAGTCTGGAAGTTCCTAAAAAATTTAAACATACACTTAACATTTGACACAGCAATTCCACTTTTAAGTACGTACCAAAGAGAAATGAAAACATGTGTTCACAGAAAAACTTGTACACGAATGTCCACAGCTGCTCTATTCATAATAGCCCAAAGTGAAAATAATTGAAAAGTCCATCAGCTGATGAATGGATGAACAAAATGTGGTGTATACACAACAAAAAACAAACTCGTTGCCGTCAAATCAATTCCAACTTACAGTAACCCCACAGGACAGAGTAGAACTGCCCCATAGAGTTTCCAAGGCTGTAAATCTTTATAGAAGCAGACTGCCACATCTTTCTCCTGCGGAGCAGCTGGTGGATTCTAACTGCTGACTTACCGACCTTTCAATTAGCAACTGAGTGCTTAATCATTGTGCTACCAGGGTTCCCCTATATCCACACAATGGAATATTATTTGGCATAAAAAGAAATGAAGTCTGATACATGGTACATGTGGATAAAACTTTGGGAAAAAAAAATGCTATGTGAAAGAAGCCAGGCACAAAAGACCACACGTAATATGATTCTACTTATACAAAATGTCCTAAAGATGGAAATTCGTTGAAACAGAAAGTAGATTAATGGTTGCCTAAAAAAAAATTTTTTTTTTAGAAAGGTCAGAAGGAGCCCTGGTGGTACAGTGCTCAGGTGCTAGCCATAAGATTGGCAGTTCAAACTCACCACCACTCCACGGTAGAAAGATGTGGCAGTCAGCTTCCATAAAGATCACAGCCTTAGAAACTCTTACAGGGCAGTTCTACTCTGTCCTATAGTGTCGCTATGAGTCAGAATTGATTCAACAGCAAAGGGTATGGTTTCGTTTGCTTTAGGGCTGGAGTTGGGGGGAATGGAGGGTTGAGGGATGATAGCTAAAGGATACGGGGAGCCTTTTGGGGGTGACAAAAATGTTCTAAAATTGATTATGGTGATAGTTGCACAACTCTGAATATACTAAAAACTATTGAATTTTACTTTGAGTATATTCCACCTGAATTTAGAAACCAACTCAAGAATAGATTTGACTCACTGAACACTAATGAATGAAGGCCATGAAGGACATCACACATGAAGAAACCAAGAGGCCATTAACAAGACAGGAAAGAAAGTAAAGATCAAAATGCATGTCAGAAGGGACTGAAGCTTGCTCTTGAATGTAAAGTAGCTAAAGCAAAAGGAAGAAATGGTGACGTAAAAGAGCTAAACAGAAGATTCTGAAGGGTGGCTTGAAGAAGACAAAGTAAAGTATTATGATGAAATATGCAAAGACCTAGAGTTAGAAAACCAAAAGGGAAGAACATGCTCAGCATTTCTCAACCTCAAAGAACTGAAGAGAAAATTCAAGTCTCGAGTTGCAATATTGAAGGATTCTACGGGGAAAATATTAAACAATGCAGGAAGTGTCAAAAGAAGATGGAAGGCATACACGGAGTCACTGTACCAAAAGAATTGGTTGACATTCAACTATTTCAGGAGGTGGCATGTGATCAAGAATGGATGGTACTGAAGGAAGAAGTCCAAGCAGCACTGAAGGCATTGGTGAAAAACAAGGCTCCAGGAATTGATGGAATACCAAGTGAGATGTTTCAACAAACAGACGCAGTGCTGGAAGCACTCACTTGTCTATGCCAAGAAATCTGGAAGACAGCTACCTGGCCAGCCGACTGGAAGAGATCCATATTTGTGTCCATTCAAAAGAAAGGTGATCCAACAGAATGCAGAAACTAGCAAACAGTGTCATTAATATCACATACAAGTAAAATTTTGCTGAAGATCATTCAAAAGCAGCTGCAGCAGTACATCAACAGGGAACTGCCATAAATTCAAGCTGGATTCAGAAGAGGACTTGAACAAGAGATGTCATTGCTGATATAAGATGGATCTTGGCTGAAAACAGAGAATACCAGAAAGAGGTTTACCTGTGTTTTATTGACTATGCAAAGGCATTCAACTCTGTGGATCATAACAAATTATGGATAACATTGCAAAGAATGGGAATTCCAGAACACTTAATTGTACTCATGAGGAACCTATACATAGATCAAGAGGCAGTCATTCAAACAGAACAAGGGGATACTTCAAGGTTTAAAGTTAGGAAAGGTGTGTGTCAGGGTTGTATCCTTTCACCATACTTAATCTGTATGCCGAGCAAATAATCTGAGAAACTGGGCTATACGAAGAAGAACGGGCATCAGGATTGGAGGTAGGCTCATTAACAAACTGCGTTATGCAGATGACACAACCTTGCTTGCTGAAAGTGAAGAGGACTTGAAGCACTTACTGATGAAGATCAAAGACCACGGCCTTTACTATGGATTATGTCTCAACACAAAGAAAACAAAAACCCTTACAACTGGACCAATAAGCAATCTGATAAACAGAGAAAAGATTGAAGTTGTCAAGGATTTCGTTTTACTTGGACCTATAATCAAAGCCCGCAGAAGCAGCAGTCAAGAAATCAAACCACACATTGCATTGGGCAAATATGCTGCAAAAGATTGCTTTAAAGTGTTAAAAAGCAAAGATGTCATTTTAAGGACTAAGGTGCACCTGACCCAAGCCTTGGTGTTTTCAATTGCCTTATTATATGCATGGGAAAGCTGGACAATGAATAAGGAAAACCAAAGAAGAATTGACGCCTTTGAATTATGGTGTTGGCGAAGAATACTGAATATACCATGGGCTGCCAAAAGAATGAACAAATCTGTCTTGGAAGAAATACAACCAGACTGTTCCTTAGAAGCAAGGATGGCAAGACTTAGTCTCACATACTTTGGACATGTTATCAGGATGGACCAGTCCCTGGAGAAGGACATCATGATTGGTAAAGTAGAGGGTGAGCAAATAAGAGAAAGACCCTCAATGAGATAGATTGACACAGTGGCTGCAACAATGGGCTCAAGCATAACAACAATTGTGAGGGTGGCACAGGACCGGGTAGTGTTTTGTTCTGTTGTACACAGGGTTACTATTAGTAGGAACCATCTTGATGGCACCTAACAATAACATTGAATTGTACACTTTAAATGGGTGAATAGTGTGGTTATCTCAGTAAAGCTGTTACCAAAAAAAAGGCATCAATGAGAAAAATATAATCTGGAGCCGAGAAGACAAAGGGGAACAGAAAGCGAGTTTAAAAGAAACTGGCTCAACAAGTATTCTTCAAATTTATACCTGCGGCTCAGTGTCTTTTTTTTTTTTTTTGACTTTTACCTCTATGTTTTCTCGTCCCACCTGATAATTTCTTCTTTGGGCAACAGAAGGCTCATATCTAGCTTCCTGGACTAGAGAAAAGGTGTTAGGATAGAACTTAAAATAATTCAATAAAGCTCTAAGTGAGGTAGAACACATAACTTCATTCTTCACTAATCATCTCACTGACTATACAAGCTCTAAAATGCCCCGTCCTCCAATAAAAATAACCTTTTTCATCAAATAGCATCACCAGCCTCTTAAGAATGCAGATACAAAAAGATCCATTCTTTATTCCTTTCTCCATCTATTTCTTCCTTTCTATTATCTCAAATTGAGCTCCGGTGGTACAGTGGTTAAGAGCCACGGCTGCTAACCAAAAGGTCTGCAGTTTCGAATCTACCACCCACTCCCTGGAAACCCTGTGGAGCAGTTCTACTCTGTCCTATAGGGTCACTATGAGTCAGAATCAACTCGACAGCAATGGTCCTTTTTTTTTTTTTTTAATCTCAAATACTCCTCTTCTTTACCAACCCCATTATCATTGCTTCTGTCCTATACTGTCGTCCACTCACTGGTCTCTGCCCTTCTAGACTCCCCTGCTTGCTACCCTATGGCAAGCCAGAGTTCTCTCCTCAAAAAGCTGATCTGATTGAAGTTGTTCAAATCTACAACGGCACTCCTGCTGATAAGAAGCCCTGGTGGCTTAAAGGTTAATTGCTCAGCTGCTAATAGAAAGACTAGTAGTTCGAACCCACCCAGCAGCTCTGAAGGAGAAAGACCTCATGATCCGCTTCTGTAAAGGTTACAGCCAAGAAAACCCTATGGTGCAGTTCTATCCTGTCACAAGGGGTCGCTATGAGTCAGAATCAACTCAGCATGTTGCAACAACAACCTGTGGATGTGAACATTAGATGTTGTGAACTTCAGTTCATCTAAATTGATTTCAAGGAGTCTACAGTACTGATCATATGAGACACTTCACCAAAATCTTGTTCACTATGTCCTAGCACTCCGTGTTGTTCGTGATCCTGTCTCCATCTACTTTTTCAACTTCAGTTTCTACTCTTCCACACCCGTATCCTCATGAAAAAACAATTTCCACATTTAAGTCTGGCACTTCTAGTCTCCATGTCTTGGAGTATGTTGTTACCTCTACCAGACATTCCTCTTTCTCCTTCCCTTTTCCCAGCTCTGCTTGTTCAAGCTCCACTTCCCCAGTGAAGCCTCCCAGATGTTGCCAAGACAAAGTTCTCCTCCTGAATCCCCAAAGCCAGGCCAGCCTGTTCCTAATATTTGCAGGGGCCCAAAGCAAGGGAGATAGGAGTCCCTCGTAACATGGTCTAGATATTAAAGTATGCTTAATGAGTAAATAATGGTTAAAGATAGTTCAGGAAGAGTTGGTGCACACTCACAAGTTCTATCCACAGCCCCTGCAAGCATATATCCCTTGGCCACTCCTTGGCCACCCCCGCACACACTAGTAGACAGTCCACCCTCGGGACGAGAGCTAAGAGACCACTTAGACGTGGAATTCTGAGGTCTCAGATATGCAGAACACAGAAGAGAAGGAGAGGAATTTCAGGCTCCTGGTGGACATGCCACCTAGGGCCACAGTGCGGTGCTCTAAACTCAGAGCCCAAGGTAGGAGTGCAGTTGTCTGCATCTAAGGGCACAGTCCTTTTAAGGTACCTCTCAACAATTTCCACTTGCCTTCTTGTTATTTCTGTACATTTTGAGCCTTATCGAACTAGAAGCATCTTCAGAATGAGATCAGTGTCTAATTCACGTTTTATCCATCATGAGGCCTAGCAGTACCTATTTGAGTCTTCAGTAAATGTTTGATAGATAAATGTAATCAGTAAATAATCCAGAATTTTGGAATGGTTAAATACTTTTATAACCTCCAATGTGACCCTATAGGACTGAGTAGAACTAACCCATAGGATTTTGAAGGAGCAGCTGGTGGATTTGAGCTGCCAACCTCTTGGCTAGCAGGCAAATGCTTAGCCACTGGGCCACCAAGGCTTCATGATAATAACAATAAGTGTTATAAACATCAGATCAACCAAATGGCATTCAAAGAGTCCCCTGTGCTGAGACAAAGAGTTATTTCATCAAAAGCCCCAGTCACCATGCCCTAAAAAATCCAAAGGGAACAGTAATAAAAGGAGGAAAGTAGAACGTTTGAAATGTTTACTCTCAACGGATTGTATAATGGATTGAATTGTATCCCCCCAAAACATGTGTCAACTTGGTTAGGTCATGTGTAGTTGTCCTACATTTTGTCATTTTCCTATGTGTTATAAATCATCATCTCTGCCTATGGTTAAAAAGAATTTAGGTGGGATTATAACACCCTTACTTTTTTTATAACACCCTTACTAAGCTCACAGCCCTTATCCAGTGTAAACAGGGTTTCCCTAGGGTTTGGCCTGCACCACCTTCTATCTTACAAGAGATAAAAGGAAAGGGAAACAAGCAGAGAGTTGGGGACTTCATACTACCAAGACAGCAGCACCAGAAGCAGAGGTTCCTGTGCTGAGATGATCCCAGACCAAAGGAAGACTGATGACAAGTACCTTCCTCCAGAGCCGACAGAGCGAGAAAGCCTACCTCTGGAGCCAGCACCCTGAATTCAGACTTCTAGCCTACTAGACTGTGAGAGAATAAACTTCTCTTTGTTAAAGCCATCCACTTGTGGTATTTCTGTTAAAGCGGCACTAAATGACTAAGACAGATTAAATATGTTAAAAAATGAAGTTCCAGGAGGCAGAGCCAAGATGGCGGAATACGCAGATGCTTCCATCGAGCCCTCTTTAAAACAAAGACCCGAAAAAACAAGTGAAATGAGTATATTTGTGACAAGCTGGGAGCCCTGAGCATCAAAGGCAAGCTTAGACAACAAACTGAGGGGCAGGGGGAGGAAGAGGCCGTTCAGAAGTGGAGAGGAGTTCCTGAACCCCAATCGCGGGGAGCCCTCAGGCACCATTCCTGGAGCAGTAGTGGTGGCAGCGGGCTGGTACGAGCAATCGGCCGCAGTTTCCTCAGGGAGAAGCAGCCGGCCGCACAGCGCACTCACACCTCGAACGGCACACTCCTAGCAAAAGCTAAATACTTGCATATATTTTACTGCACCCTCCCCACCCCCAACCCAGCTTCAGCGGCTGAATCCCTAGGCCTGAGATAAACCCTGGTGAGCACCTAGAGCCAACCTCCTGGCCTTGGGGAAGGGAAAAAAAAAATTGCAACTGAGGGGAAAAGATAATTTGCTAGCTCCCTTAAGCAGGGGAGCTCAGGACAGAAGCGGCTCCTGTCCAGGCATAAGCCATCTGTGGACCTTAAGCACCTTTCCCTTCTGCATGGATATGTGCAGGCCTATTTTGGGAGACTAGGCCCTTGTTGGCAAATTCCAACCATTTCAGCTGTGCGGGAGTGGTGGGCATTAGACATTTGACATTGCTTTTCCTATTAAACAAAGTCCTCACCTACCCACATCAGGGACCTAAGGACTGGTAGCTCCACTCAGGTCACCCAGCCACCTGCGACAGGGGTCCAAAGATAACTGGTACCTCCCAGTCCTTACAACCAAAAACTTTGGGTGCCCATGGTCCCTCTGCATTACCCAACCACCAGCATGCTCTAGGGAAAAGAGATGCGTTTTCCTCAGAGACACTTTGGGGTCGGTTCTCAGCCCCCTGCCTTGTTCAGAGCGTGACCCCCTGCTGCAATCAGAAACCTGTATATACGCCAATCACCCCTGCCCCTCTAAGACTGTAGGACAGACTGTACCATGCACTTCATATCAGCTACCTGGAAACCTGAGCTGAATTCATACAAGAAAACTGAATGGACTCCTAGACTGATATACCTGATAACACCTCTAGCCAGCTGGGGACAGGATGTCAGAGCCCAAAGCCAAAAATAATGAAGCTAGCTCACTCAAGCAACCCATAGGGGTATACCAAAGCAAAACAAAGCAAGCAGCTACGACACAGTAAGCAAGCATAAACCAATACAATAACTTCTAGATGGCTCAGAAAAAACAGTCAATATCAAGTCACATAAAGAAACAGACCATGATCACTTCAACAGGCTCTCAAAACACAGAATCCAGGGATCTTCTAGATGAAAGTGCATTCCTGGAATTACCAGATGCAGAATACAAAAGTTTAATATACAGAACCCTTCAAGACATCAGGAAGGAAATGAGGCAATACGCAGAACAAGACAAGGAACACACAGATAAAGCAACTGAAGAAATTAGAAAGATTATTTAGGAACATAATGAAAACTTTAATAAGCTGGAAAAATCCATAGACAGACAGCAATCAGAAATTCAAAAGATTAACAATAAAATTACAGAATTAGATAACTCAACAGAAAGTCAGAGGAGCAGAATTGAGCAAGCAGAAGCTAGAATTTCTGAACTCGAAGACAAATCAGTTGGCTCTAATACATTTGAAGAAAAATCAGATAAAAGAATTTTAAAAAATGAAGAAACCTTAAGAATCATGTGGGGCTCTATCAAGAGAAATAACCTATGAGTGATTGGAGTACCAGAACAGGGAGAGATAATAGAAAACACAGAGAAAATTGTTGAAGATTTCTTGGCAGAAAACTTCCCTGATATTGTGAAAGATGGAGAAGATAACTCTCCAAGATGCTCATCGAACTCCACATAAGGTAGATCTTAAAAGAAAGTCACCAAGACATATTATAATCAAGCTTGCTAAAACAAAAGATAAAGAGACAATTATAAGAGTAGCGAGGGATAAACGAAAAGTCACCTGCAAAGGACAGCCAATAAGAATAAGCTCGGACTACTCGGCAGAAAACACGCAGGCAAGAAGGCAATGGGATGACATATTTAAAAAACTGAAGGAAAAAAATGGCCTGCCAAGAATCATATACCCATCAAAACTGTCTCTTAAATATGAAGGTGAAATGAAGACATTTCCAGATAAACACAAGTTGAGGGAATTCGTGAAAACCAAATCAAAACTACAAGAAATATTAAAGGGAGTTTTTGGTTAGAAAATCAATAATATCAGGTATCTACCCAAGACTAGAACACTGGGCAGAGCAACCAGAAGTCAACCCAGAGAGGGAAATCCAAAAAAACAAAGAAAGATATAAAAAAAAAAAAAAAAAGCCCAAAACAGGGTAACGGTGATGTTATTATATAAAAGAAGACAACATTAAAATAATAAATAGGGACTAAGAAATGTAATCATATACCTTCCATATGGAGAGGAAGATACGGCAATACAAAGAAATAAAAGTTAGTGTTAAATTTAGAAAAATAGGGGTAAATAATAAGTTAACTACAAAGGAGACAAACTATCCTACTCATCAAAATAAAATACAAGGGAAAAATGCTGACTCAGCAGAAACGAAATCAACAATAACAAATATGAGGAAAGGACAATATATAAAGAAAATCTACTCAGCACATAAAATCAAGTGGGAAAAAGAAACTGTCAACACACAAAAAAAGACGTCTGAATGATAGCACTGAATTCATAGCTATCCATAATTACCCCGAGTGTAAATGGACTAAATGCACCAATAAAGAGACAGTGGGTGGCAGAATGGATTAAAAAACAAGATCCATCTATATGATGCCTACAAGAGACACATCTTAGAGACACAAACAAACTAAAACTCAAAGGATGGAAAAAATATATCAAGCAAACAACAATCAAAAAAAGAGCAGGAGTGGCAATATTAATTTCTGACAAAATTAAATCCATTTAAAGTTAAATCCATCAGAAAGAATAAGGAAGGACACTATATAATGATTAAAGGGACAATACACCAAGAATATATAACCATATTAAATATTTATGCACCCAATGACAGGGCTGTAAGATACATAAAACAAACTTTATCAGCATTGAAAAGTGAGATAGACAGCTCCACAATAATAGTAGGAGACTTCAACACACCACTTTCTGTGAAGGACAGGACATGCAGAAAGAAGCTCAATAAAGACACGGAAGATCTAAATGCCGCAATCAACCAACTCAACCTCGTAGACATATACAGAACACATCACCCAACAGCAACCAACTATACTTTCTTTCCAAGTGCACATGGAACATTCTCTAGAATAGACCACATATTAGGTCATAAAGCAAGCCTTGCAGAATCCAAAACATTGAAATATGACAAAGCATCTTCTCTGACCATAAGGCCATAAAAGTGGAAATCATTAACAGGAAAAGCAGGGAAAAGAAATCAAACACTTGGAAACTGAACAATAAATACCCTGCTCAAAAAAGACTGGATTTTGGAAGACATTAAGGATGGAATAAGGAAATTCATAGAATCCAATGAAAATGAAAACACTTCCTATCAGAACCTTTGGGACACAGCAACAACGGTGCTCAGAGGCCAATTTATATCAATAAATGCACACATATAAAAAGAAGAAAGGGCCAAAATCAAAGAATTAACCCTACAACTTGAACAAATAGAAAGAGAGCAACAAAAGAAACCCTCAGGCACCAGAAGAAAACAAATAATAAAAATTAGAGCATAATAAATGCAATAGAAAACAGAAAAACAATTGAAAGAATTAATAAGACCAAAAGTTGTTTTTTTGAAAAAATCAACAAAATTGATAAACCACTGGCCAAACTGACAAAAGAAGAACAGGAGAGGAAGCAAATAACCCAAATAAGAGATGAGATGGGCGATATTACAACAGACACAACTGAAATTAAAAACATCATATCAGATTACTATGAAAAACTATACTCAAACAAATTTGAAAGCCTAGAAGAAATGGATGAATTCCTAGAAACAGACTACCTACCTAAACTAACACAAACAGAGGTGGAACAACTAAATAGACCCATAACAAAAGAAGAGATTGAAAAGGTAATCAAAAAACTACCAACAAAAAAAAAGCCCTGGTCCCGATGGCTTTACTGCAGAGTTCTACCAAACTTTCAGAGAAGAGTTAACACCACTACTACTAAGGGTATTTCAGAGCATAGAACAGGACGGAATACTACCAAACTCATTCTACGAAGCCACCATATTCCTGATACCAAAACCAGGTAAAGACACCACAAGAAGAGAAAATTATAGAGTTACATCCCTCATGAATGTAGATGCAAAAATCCTCAACAAAATTTTAGCCAATAGAATTCAACAACATATCAAAAAAATAATTCACCATGACCAAGTGGGATTCATACCAGGTATGCAGGGATGGTTCAACATTAGAAAAACAATTAATGTAATCCACCACATAAATAAAACAAAAGGCAAGAATCGCATGATTTTATCAATTGATGCAGAAAAGGCATTTGACAAAGTTCAACACTCATTCATGATACACACTCTCAGCAAAATAGGAATAGAAGGAAAATTTCTCCACATAATAAAAGGCATTTATACAAAGCCAACAGCCAACATCACCCTAAATGGAGAAAGCCTGAAAACATTCCCACTCAAATCAGGAACCAGACAAGGATGCCCTTTATCACCACTCTTATTCAACATTGTGCTGGAAGTCCTGCCAGAGCAATTAGGCTAGATAAAGAAATAAAGAGCATCCAGATTGGCAAGGAAAAAGTAAAAGTACCTCTATTTGCAGATGACATGATCTTATACACAGAAAACCCTACGGAATCCTCCAGAAAACTACTGAAACTAATAGAACAGTTCAGCAGAGTATCAGGATACAAGATAAACATACAAAAATCAGTTGGATTCCTCTACACCAACAAAAAGAACATCGAAGAGGAAATCACCAAACCAATGCCATTTACAGTAGCCCCCAAGAAGATAAAATACTTAGGAATAAATCTTACCAGAGATGTAAAAGACTTATACAAAGAAAACTACAGTACACTTCTGCAAGAAACCAAAAGAGACTTACATAGTAGAAGAACATACCTTGCTCGTGGATAGGAAGACTTAACATTATAAAAATGTCTATTCTACCAAAAGCGATCTATACATTTAATGCAACTCTGATCCAAATCCCAAGGACATTCTTTAAAGAGATGGAGAAACAAATCACCAACTTCATGTGGAAGGGAAAGAGGCCCCAGATAAGCGAAGCATTACTGAAAAAGAAGAACCAAGTGGGAGGCCTTACTTTACCTGATTTTAGAACCTATTATACCGCCACAATAGTCAAAACAGCCTGGTGCTGGTACAACAACAGATACTTGGACCAATGGAACAGAATTGAGAATCCAGATATAAATCCATCCACATATGAGCAGTTGATATTTGACAAAGGCCCCAAAACAGTTAAATGGGGAAAAGACAGTCTTTTTAACAAATGGTGCTGGCATAACTGGATATCCATCTGCAAAAAAAAAAAGAAACAAGACCCATACCTCACACCATGCACAAAAACGAGCTCAAAATGCATCAAAGACCTAAATATAAAATCTAAAACAATAAGGATCATGGAAGAAAAAATAGGGACAACGTTAGGAGCCCTAATACATGGCATAAACAGTATACTAAATATTATAAAGAATGTAGAAGAAAAACTAAATAACTGGGAGCTCCTAAAAATCAAACACCTATGCTCATCCAAAGACTTCACCAAAAGATTAAAAAGACTACCTACAGATGGGGAAAAAGTTTTTAGCTATGACATTTCTGATCAGCACCTGATCTCTAAAATCTACATGATACTGCAAAAACTCAACTGCAAAAAGACAAATAACCCAATTTAAAAAATGGGCAAAAGATATGAATAGACACTTCACTAAAGAAGACATTCAGGTAGCTAACAGATGTATGAGGAAATGTTCATGATCATTAGTCATTCAGAAATGCAGATCAAAACTACAATGAGATTTCATCTCACCCCAACAAGGCTGGCATTAATACAAAAAATGCAAAATAATAAATGTTGGAGAGGATGTGGACAGATTGGAACACTTATACTCTCCTGGTGGGAATGTCAGTGGTACAACCACTTTGGAAATCGATTTGGTACTTCCTTAAAAAGCTAGAAGTAGAACTACCATACAATCCAGCAATCCCACTCCTAAGAATATACCCTAGAGAAATAAGAGCCTTTACAAGAACAGATATATGACACCCATGTTTATTCCAGCACTGTTTACAATAGCAAAAAGATGGAAGCAACCAAGGTGCCCATCAACTGATGAATGGATAAATAAATTATGTTATATTCGCACAATGGAATACTACGCATCAATAAAGAACAGTGACGAATCTGTGAAACATTTCATAACGTGAAGGAACCTGGAAGGCATTATGCTAAGTGAAATTAGTCAGTTGCAAAAGGACAAACATTGTATAAGACCACTATTATAAGAACTTGAGAAATAGTTGAAACTGAGAAGAAAACATTCTTTCGTGGTTACGGGGTGGGGGAGGGAGGAAGGATGGGAGAGGGACATTCACTAATTAGATAGAAGATAGGAACTACTTTAGGTGAAAGACAGCACACAGTACGGGGGAGGTCAGCACAATTGGACTAAACCAAAAGCAAAGAAGTTTTCTGAATAAACTGAATGCTTTGAAGGCCAGAGTAGCAGGGGCAGGGGTCTGGGGACCATGGTTTCAGGGGACATCTAAGTCAATTGGCATAATAAAATCCATTAACAAAACATTCTGCATCCCACTTTGAAGAGTGGCGTCTGGGGTCTTAAATGCTAGCAAGCAGCCACCTAAGATGCATCGATTGGTCTCCACCTGGATCAAAGGAGAATGAAGAACACCAAGGACACAAGGTGATTACAAGCCCAAGAGACAGAAAGCACCACATGAACCAGCGACTACATCATCCTGAGACCAGAAGAATTAGATGGTGCCTGGCTACAACCAATAACTCCCCTGACAGAGAACACAATAGAGAGCCCCTGAGGGAGCAGGAGAGCAGTGGGATGCAGACCCCAAATTCTCATCAAAAGACCAGACTTAATGGTCTGACTGATACTGGAAGGACGCCGGTGGTCATGGCCCCCAGACCTTCTATTGAACCAGGACAGGAACCATTCCCGAAGCCAACTCTTCAGACAGGGATTGGACTGGACAATGGGTTGGAGAGGGATGCTAGTGAGGAGTGAGCTTCTTGGATCAGGTGGACACTTGAGACTGTGTTGGCATCTCCTGCCTGGAGGGGAGATGAGAGGGTGGAGGGGGTTAGAAGCTGGCGAAAATGACACGAAAAGAGAGAGTGGAGGGAGAGAGCAGGCTGTCTCATTAGGGGGAGAGTAATTGGAAGTGTGTAGCAAAGTGTATGTGGGTTTTTGTGTGAGAGACTGACTTGATTTGTAAACTTTCACTTAATGCACAATAAAAATTATTAAAAAAAAAAAAAAGAAGTTCCAGGAAAGAGTTATTTTACAGAAGATGTTTTCAGGGTAATTTATGTTGTGTTTACTTGGATATCCACAGATCAATATTTGAAATGAAAAGGTTCATAATCTATTATCTGTCAGCTGAGTCTGCTGTGAATTGGTTTCCTCACTCCCCTGCCTTGTAATAAACACAATTTTTAATGTGTAACTAGTTTATTGAACAGTCTGCTTCACAGGGTACAAATAAAAAATGAGTTTTTTAATCACTCCCTTTCAACAATGTTCAATCAAATCTGTACTTTCTGTCTCTTAATAATATTTCAAGGAGATTCCTTGGATTTATAGTTGTTTTAGTTATAAAAAAGAAACAAATCGTGCAGCCCATTCCAGTTTCAAATTTTGGTCTCATCTTTTCCTGGCTCCCTTAGATCAAGGGACCAGCAGTGGGGAAGGACGTATGGTCTGCCCTTTTAGTCCTAGCCCTACATCTCCACGTTTTAGCCCCTTGGGTGTTGGGACAGGGAAGTGGAAGTTGAGATCAGAGAGTTAGGATGAGGTAAACATATCATTACTTAACTCGGTGTGTGATTTCAATCCTCTCTTGAATTTCACTGCTTGTTTAGCCAAAAATGACTGACTACAGAGGACTTTTGGGGTAGTTGCCAAGTATCGGTTCTCTGTTGAGCATATCAGTTAGGTTTTTAGTAACCCAGTGTTATGGATTGAATTGTGACCCCAAAAATGTGTGTCAACTTGGGTAGGTCATGATTCCCAGTATTGTGTGATTGTTCACCATTTGGTCATCTGATGTGATTTTCCTATGTGTTGTAAATCCTACCTCCATGATGTCAATGAGGCAGGATTAGCAGCAGTTATGTTAACGAGAGAGGACTCAATCTACAAGATTAGTTTGTATCTTGAGTCAATCTCTTTTAAGATATAAAAGAGACACGTGAGCAGAGACACATGGGGACCTCCTACCACCAAGAATGAAGAACCAGGAGAGGAGCACGTCCTTTGGACCTCGGGTCCCTGCGCTGAGAAGCTCCTAGGCCAGGGGAAGACTGATGACAAGGACGTTCCTCCAGAGCTGACAAGAGCGAGAAAGCCTTCCCCCGGAGCTGGCACCCTGAATTCAGACTTCTAGCCTCCTAGACTGTGAGAGAAAATTTTTTCTTTCTTAAAGCCATCCACTTGTGGTATTTCTGTTATAGCAGCACTACATAACTAAGACACCCAGAAAGACCTCTGCAGCACACAGTTCTTTGAAGTGGGAGAGCAAGGTCTGGACTTGTGTGTTCCAAATCCCCTCAGCTCCTCCCCTGGCAAAATACCCGACAACTGGACAACTTTAATGGGTGGAGTTCTAGCAAGCCTGGCCTCCTTTTGACCATGAAAGATTTAAGCAGGGACTGCTTCCTGGGCTTGCATCCTGTGGAGAAACACAGGGCCCCATGCTTAAAAAGGCCCCTTGCTTTGTTTCATGTTTTGCTGGTGCTATTTTGAAATTCTTGATCATTTTTGATAGTAACCCCTGCCTTTTCATTTTTCTCTGGATCCCACAAATTATGCAGTTGGTCCTTACCACACCGGAGAGTAGGTGTGTAAATTGCTACCAGTCCCTTTCATCCCATCTATCTTTCTAATGCTATTCCTTTTTCCCTACTCAGACAGACCAACAAGTCTAACATATCGAACCCTCTCCAATTAGGAAATTGGTGGCCAGTCTCCTCCTCCTCTTATAGGTACTACCACTCTTTACAAGTTTCTCTCCAAAACATCCCCAATGAGAGGAGAGGAAAGCTCCACCACTTCTCACTAGGCCAAAAATGGACAACTCTGCCAACTCACCATAATCCCTCTGCATTCACAATAGAGAGTTCTGTGGATTTGTTTGCTAATGAATATACATTAGTCATTTATACTTCCTGATGTGAAATGCTGGATTAAAAAATACTGTGCCCTTGAGGCCTCCAGGTTCAAGCTGAAAGGAGAATCTCATTACCTTCCTCAACAACTGTTATCTCAACACCCTTGTGAGGTAGATGCTGTGGTCACCTCCCCTATGCCAACCTACCTTTCCCCCATTGTGTAACAGCCCAAATGGGGTTAACTACCCCCGAATTCCAAATGGGGGTCCTGACTAATCTAAACCAGTGCTTCTTAGTTCTTGCCATGCATAAGAACCATCTAGAGAGCTTGTTAAAACACAGATCCCTGGGTCCCATCTTCTGAAATTCTGATTTACTAGGTCTGGAGTAGGGTTTGCTATGGTTCTTGAAGGGGGTGTTTGTGGGGGTGGGAAGTAAGGAAGTGGGGATTGAAAAAACTCTGGCTAGTGGGAAGGCTTTGCTGAGAACTTGGCTTATTTTTTAACTTTTATTTTGAAATAATTTCAAACTTACAAAAAAGTTGCAAAAAGGGTACAGAAAACTCCTCCATAACTTTAACCCATAATTAGGATTTTTTATCATTTGCCACATTCGTTTGAACATTCACTTTCTCTGTGCACGTACACACACGCAATGTATTTCACAGAACCATTTGAATGTAGGTTGCATACGCCATGTCCATTTACCACTTAATACTTCAAGTATTCCTAGAAATAAAGATACTCTCTTCTATAACCACAGTACAGCTGTCAAATTTAGGAAATTTAACTTTTATTTAAAACTTTTATCTCATTTACTGTTGATATTCCAATGTTGCCAATCGTCTCAATAAAGTCCTTTATAGCACTTTCTTTCTCTCCAGTACAGATTTCAGACCAGGATCACATATAGCATTTAGTTATCATGTCTCTTTAATATCTTTGAATCTGTAACAATTCTTTAGCCTTCCTTTGTCCTTAATGACACTGACATTTTTGAAGAATACAGGCCATTTTTTTAATAGGATATACATCAATTTGAGCTAGTCTTACTTATCTTCACAATTAGATTAGGTTACATATTTCTAGCCAGAATGCTACACAAGTGATAATGTATCTTAACCTCAGGCACATGAAATTCACGTGCCCCTCGTTGACGCTGTGAGTTTTGATCACTCTCAAAGTGTCATCTGGTAGAAAAGATCTTTAGAACAACCCAAAACCAAATCTCTTTTGAAGGTGTGGTCCCCATTTGGTCCACAAGAAATAATCTCTTAGCCTAAGAAAACTCTGGAAATGCAGAACAATCTCAAAATAATATCATGTCTGACTACCCTGCTGAAAGAGCTGTCCAACCCATTTCATGACTCCTTGACCTCTTGTCTGCCAAACCCAGAATCTGCCATCTGTCTACTGTGTTTTTCTACCTGCAGGGAATAAACACCAAGCTCTCCAAGCAGTGCCTTTGAAGGTCATTCTCCTTGCCCCCCTGCACACATTCCTCTTCCATGCACTGGGAGAGGCAGAACTCAAGCACAGCAGCAGCTTATTCCCAAAACACTCATCGTCACAAAACCCTCTCTTATCTCCAACGGCCCAGCTGTTTTATTACACTCCTGGTTTTCATCAGTTTTATTTGCATCTTAGTCTTAATGTATCTTAATACCTCAGCTAACACTTGTAATTAAATATCCTATTAAAATATTCTTCCAACCTATTTCATAGAGTCACAACTCTTAGAGATACTTAACTTGCTGTTAAATCACCCACAACTCTGTCTGGCTCTGGTGTCACAGTTCTAGGGTCTTGCCAAATAAAAAGTAGAAGAAAATTGTTGTAATTAGAAATATTTTGCAAATAGCTAACAAATTTTCTCCACAATCTAAATTTGTGAAATTTTAAGAATGATAATCCATTAAAGATGGGATGCATCAAAATATTAAAGAAGGGAGAAAATGGTCAAGTCTTGGTAATAGAAAAAAAATGGAAATTTTTAGGAAAAACACAAACATCTCAAATATTGCCACATTCTTCAATTTGCAATGATTCTTCCCCAGATAAAATTTTATGTTTTCACCTGTCTTCAGAAAACATCAATCATATAAAAGAACCAAATAACTGTATACAGAATAATCAAGAAGACCACCTCAGCATCTCATAGACTTGCTTTAAGTTACCAGTTCACTGATTTATTATCTGCCAGTCGTGATGGCAAATACTTAACCCCTGGGGCCACGTTTTCTTTATCTGAAAAATGAGGACCATAATAGTCACTATCTCAGATGATGCTTGTGAGGTTTAAACTAGAAAATGTATTTAAGGGGATTGGCAGGGTGCCTGGCACAAAGTAAGTCCTCAATAAATGTTAGCTGTTATTGTGATTATCAGTGTCATTAAAAGCAATATTAGTTTTTTTTTTTTTAAGAAAGCCATGCATCAGAGAAGTTGTGACCAATGCAGGAAGACACTCTAGGGACCAAGCTAGCATCAGAACTGTCTCCAGACTTCCAGTCCACACCTTTTTAATTTACACATCATCGTCTTCAGTAAACAGTAAATGCTTGACAATTCAGGAAACTGTACTGTTACCCCTCTTGGGGATATTTGCACTAAAAAAAAAAAAGTGTGTAAAAGAAGCCCAGGAGCCCTGGTGGCACAGTGGTTAAGTGATACAGCTGCTAACCAAAAGATCGGCAGTTCAAATCCTTGGAAAAAATATGGGGCAGTTCTACTCTGTCCCACAGGATAACTATGAATCAGAATCAACTAGAGGGCAATGGGTTTGGTTTTTTTAAATAGTTTACAAAAATATTTCCTATAGTGTTTTGGAAAACCTGGTGGCATAGTGGTTAAGTGCTATGGCTGCTAACCAAAAGGTCAGCTGTTTGAATCTACCAGATGCTCCTTGGAAACTCTATGGGGCAGTTCTATAGGGTCATTATAGTCGGAATTGACTCGACGGCAATGGGTTTGGGTTTTTGGGGTTATACTGTTTTAAATTCCTAAAAATAACTTGCAGAACAGAGTTGATTCCTACTCATGGCAACCCTATAGAACAGAGTAGAACTGCCCCATAGGGTTTCCAAGGCTATAATCTTAATGAAAACAGACTGCCACAACATTCTTCTACAGAGCGGCTGGTGGATTTGAACTGCTGACCTTTTGGTTAGCAGCCAAGAGCTTTAAGCACTGCACCACCAGGACTTCTTGTATAAGAGAAGAAATCGACTTTTTAACATAGAAATTTCAGACACAGTCAGGGGAACACATTTTGAGACAAAAGTAGCTAAATGTCCATCTTGTTGCTACAAAACCATCAGCAAATATCACAGGGGATCTCTGCCTTTCACAGGCTGCCTGCTCTTATCTCTTCTCAGAAGGGAACAGATAAAACTGCCATCTAGCACCAGAGAATGCTCTCACACTTGCAGTCCCCTGGATGATAACAGGGAAGATGTCAAGCAGCACTTTGGCCATCCCTCACCTCTTAGAGACCACACTGACTCTAAGAAGGGCAGTTTAGGGAGTTGAGATCCTAAAACTCAAATTAAAAGAGATTTCTCAAAGTGTTGTCCAGTTTCCCAAATTCCCCAGGATTCCTGGACTGCTGTTAAAGTTTGCTTTAGGAATTCGTGTCTATTAATGCAAATAGACTACCAAGGCCATCTCCACTGTCTGGTAAATTTCAGTGGGAATGAAGGGTTTGAGAATAAGTTTTGAGAGAGGGCAAAAAGATAGGTTGTGGAGAAGAAAACTTTTATTGATAGCCTTAATGTTTGAGTCTCTGTGCTGAGCACTCTTTATACATTATCTAATACCCCCCATGAGATAATTGCTATCATTAACCCCATTTTACAGATGTAGAAACTGAGACTTAGAGAAGTTAAGGACCCTACCTAAGGTTACCCAACTAGTAAAGGTACTTGGGGATGAGGGGTAGGGAACAACCCCATAACTTAGAAAAGAGCAAAAACAGAGAGGACATATTTTCAGGGACAATTTTCTGATTTTTTTTTTTTTTTTTTTTTTGCCCCGTCCCATTCTCCCAAGTTTAGCTTGGTTTCCTCTCATCTGTGTACACAATTTGAATTGCAATACTGTAGGCCTGCTCTTGTACTTTATTTCAGGCATGCTATGGATTGAGTTGTGGCCCCCAAAGTTCCCAGTATTGCGTGGTTACGCTAGGCCATGGTTCCCAGTATTGTGTGGTTGTCTACCATTTTGTGACCTGATGTATTTATCCTTTGTATTGTAAATCCTCCATGATGTTAATGAGGCAGGATTAGAGGCAGTTATGTTAAGGAGGCAGGACTTAATCTACAGGATTAGGTCCTATCTTGAGTCAATCTCTTTTGAGATGTAAAACAAAGACATGAGCACAGAGACATGCAGACCTTCTACAAACAAAAATGAAGAACCAGGAGGGGAGCACGTAGTTTGGACCCCAGTCTCTGCACTGAGAAGCTTCTAGACCAGGGGAAGATTTATGACAAGGACCTTCCCCTAGAGTCAACAGAGAGAGAAAGCCTTTCCCTGGACCTGGCACCCCGAATTCAGGCTTCTAGCCTCCTAGACTATGAGGGAATAAATTTCTTTAAAACCATCCACTTGTGGTATTTCTGTTGTAGCGGCACTAGATAACTAAGACAAGGCATATGCATTTTGATTATGTAACCAAAAGATAAATTTGTCCAAGACAAGAACTCTGTCCTGTACTTCTCTTATATCTCACCTAACACCCCAGTGCTAAAATCATTAGTCCAGGAGAAGCTCACAAATCCTACAGTCATAGTTCTTCCATTTCATGCTCTACTTGGGGACAGATGCTCTTGAAATGGGTTTCATCGGAAGGGCTTTTCTATCTTTTCAAGTCATTTGAAGGGATATGGGCCACTGTCGTGAAACACCAAGTAAATATCTAAAGGACGGAGAAGAGCAAGTTGCATGTGTTTATTTAAATGCCAGGCACACTTGAAAGGAGGCATGAACCTCAGAGAGGCCTGAAATCTGGTTCTGCTGAGAGATACTCCTAGAAACACAACTTATCCTGCTATCTGTTACTTGTCCCCGTACGCACTTTTAGAGTCTTCAGGCCTGACTATTCGTAAGAACTAAATATATAATAAAGGAAGCATCCTAACTCAATGGGAAAGCATGAAATTATTCAAGAAATAATGCTGAGATGATTGGTTATTTATCTCTATAATACCAGCTTGGCACAGTTTAGGATATCATATGATATACTAAAATATTAATAAATTCAGATAAATATATTGTCATTCAATATAAAATATATATATATGAAAGAAAATAGAATATTTAATGCCCTCTGAAGGAGGAATTTTTTAACTTAGAAACACATATGCATTAATATAAAAACATAAAGCAAAATATCATGTAAGTTTAATTCATACAACTTTAAATTTTTATGTCAAAAATCAAGTAAGCAAAATTAAAAAGCAAACAACAAAAATGGAAAAACTATTTGCAACAAATATTGTAGGCAAAGGGTTGATTATAGGCAAGAAATTAAAGGTAATATAATAGTGAGATATCATTCTTAGCTATCAGGTTAGCAAATTTTTTTAATTGTCATAATCAGTGCTGATAATAGTGAAATAGGCAATCTCATACCATGTGCAACCATTTTAAATAACAATATGATAATATATCTCAAAGAAAATATCCTATATATGGAAAATACTTTCTTTATAATTATGTTTATCACAGTATTATTAATAATAATAAACATTGGAAACAAAGTAAATATTGAAAAATAGCAGATTAGTGATATAAACTGTAGTTACTAACATGGTCTGTGGGTCAGTGGTTCTTCTGAAGAATATGTAGTAATATATAAAATGATTTATGATATAATGGCAAAAAGCAGGATAAAAAATTCTATATTGAGTATGGTCACTACAATGAAGGAAAAAAATACAAGAAAAAAAGTATGGGTAATTTTTTCCTACTTCCCTAATGCTTTAGATAGTATACATTACTTTTAAATGAAGAAATATAAACATAAAGCAATAAATGACATTTGCTGTTGAAAGGAAAAATCCCCAAAGAAAAAATTATGAGGAAGACTTCTTCAAGCAAAGCCTACTGATAGCACAACAGAGTGAATACAGAGCAGTAGAAGATGAAATCATCAGATTGAGCTGTGCAGAAGACAGACTAGGAAACTGTCTCTTGATATTGGTGTTTGAATTGATTTTTTCATATTAATGCATAATTTAAAGAATATGTTCTTGGTAGTGAAACCATGAGCAGAGGATATACAGCTTCGAGGTGTTTTAGTGATTCATTTTTGCCGGGCCAGTATCTCCTGGCATCTTTTCACATCTTAGTGGAAAAAAAGGCCAAGTGGAAATTTAAGAAGCTCACAGAATTTGAATACACCCTTCTTGGCAGAAATGGATTTAAGATTGGAATCTAGTTCTCCATGACGACGTTATCAGTGTTTGGGGTCTGCTTATTTCTGGGTACCATGTTCCAGGAAAGTGTTGCAACTAAACTTGTTACCATTTTTGCCTTAGCTATGGACCTCAGGGTAAGCAAGAATTTGGCTATGCTCACCATTACAATCCCTGCTTATCAAACTGGAGCGGGCATTGTATCGAATAAGACTTGCAGTATATGGCACAGGAATATTGATAGAGAGATAAAATGCTAAAATCAATAGGAGATTTTCACAGATATTCAAATACATGTGCCTAAATTCAACACCCCAAAACTCTCCCAAATCAGCTTCCATCTACTCTTAAGAATGATCTAGGAGTATTGTGTAAATCTAACCCAGTAGTTTTCCTATTGATTTACACTAGGGAAAACTCAAAATTTTTCTTCAGGGATTGCACCCATCACAGCTGCTTTACACAAACTTCCATTTCTCCAAAAGTAGGGACACCTGCCTCAGCCGTCACCTCCTGCCCATGTTTATGTATAAACTAAGAAAACACACTAGCTTTTGAGAGGCTGTCTTTGCATTCTAGAATTTCTCAGAGAATGTGTTAATGCCAGTGGACGAAGCTAGAGGGTGGGTAGAGGGTGGTGGTAGATTAAGAAAACTCACTAGCACTATCTGTTCTGTTATCATGCTAAACATGGTATCAGATCACTGTTTTTCCACCCCAACATCATTGTAACATTCTCAGCTAGAGTCCCTCCATAATTGCCCCCAACACCCAGGAGTACATATATTCATGACCATATTGGTTTTTTGGCAGCTATGTTACGAATCTGTATTAACTTTACTCTGCATTCTCAGAGTTTTAAAATCCTATATTCTTCATTCATTAGTATTTTCTTCTTAATTTCCAACTTAATATTTATCTAACTTTTTTTTTCCTTTGTGGGTTTTCTTATTGTCAGGCCTATTCTTGAACAAAAGGCAGGAATAAGGAAATAGAAATCTCATTCTCTCTTCCCTCACCCCTGCTGCAACCTATCCCACTAATCTAAATAGACCAGCCACCATACCTCACTCATGTCTGTTCCTTTCTTTTTTTCCTAGTAAAAATACATAGAACAAAACATTTGCCATTTCAACATTTTTCATGTAAAATTCAGTGACATTAATTATGTTCACCATGTTGTGCAACCACCACCACTGTTCATTTTCAAATTTTTCATCATTCTTAACAGAGACTCAGCACCCCGTAAGCAATAACCCCCGCTCTCCCTCTCCGACCTTTGTATCATTTTTTAACACAGCTTTTGTCCTTTCCCAAGAGCTCTTCCATAGTCTGGGTTTCCTGGGATGCTTTCACATGGCTCCACATCTGAACCTACCCATTTCTTCTGCCAAACTGATAGAAGTATTAACTTTTATTTTTTCCCAGACTCACTGTGTTTTTTTTATCCATGACTGGGTCAACTTGTATCTAATCACGCATAGGCTTTGGAAACATAAAACTAATTACTTTGTCATCTACCAGGCAATGTTCCCATAAGCAAGAAGACATGAACATTTTAAACACTGTAAAATGTAATCATCTACTCAAAGTTAATGGGACATACTGGTAGTCATTTCATTCATTCAGTAACTATTTATCAAACACCTACTATATGCCAAGCACTATGCTAAGTGGCAAATATACAAGGCTGAAAAATAGACTGTTTCTGCCCGAAAGAAGTTTGACAAAAATATCCTTTAGAAAACATGGATCCATTTTTGTTAGCCTTGTGAAAAATTAGATAGGTATTAAGGAAAGAAATAATGAATATTTTATGAATTACACAGTACAGTTGTATCTTGCTTGAAGATTAAGTTCTAAAATTAGCATGAAGGTAAAAGTTGAATAAAGTAAAAAAAGAAAAATTACCCTTTTTTTTTTAGGATTAGAATCACACCAAGAACTGTCAGATGCTCACACTGTCCAAGGTGGGGCTGCGGACACTGAGAGGGAAGCAAATGAACAACTGCTCTCTCAAGCTCTCTCCAGGAGCCACACTCAGTGAGGGGCAAGCAAAATCTCCTGCACCACTAAAATTGTTACTTCTTGTTTATTTTCTGAAGAAAATGTTAACTTTTATATTAAATTTAGCTACGTTTCAACTTCACAATAAAAATTGAACTCCTGAATTTCTTCAACTGCCACATTCCTGTGACGGGTTTGTGGGAGTGGGAAGAGGATGAGAATTTAGGAAACTGGTCCTGTGAGGAAAAAAAAACAAATGAACAAACAAACAAAAGAGTCAAACCGTACACTGTCATGTGATCCAGCAATTTATGTGCCAAAATATACTTACACATTTATGTGCCAATAAGTATAATGGTTCAAGCCCTCCAAAGCACACACACACACAAAAAAAACCCCAGACACTTAAATTTTTAACATAATTATTGATTATAAGGAACCTCAAGGATAGAAAGTGAAGCATAGAGGTGTTTGTATTACAACTGAGGGATGTTAAATATTTTCACATTAAAAAACATTAATATTAGCTCAATAAAATGACTAAGCAATAAAATTCAGCATCTGTATAAGCAAACTTGCATATTGATTTGATTAAACTATAGTGTATTTTGGATTCATGTCACATTTGCAAAACGTACAGTTGAGGGCATAGTTAATTAAAATAATGCCTTTTTTTAGTTTATTAATGTAGACAATAAAGACTTGTTTGCAAAGCAAAACAGGAAACTGTGGTAATTATCAAACCAAAAACATCATATATCTTCAACTACCTATTGCTCATTGGCAATTTTCTAATAACCTGGGCTAGCACTTCAATGCAAATTAGGAAGGGAAAAATCTCCATATCGCAATAACTCCTCAATTACATGCTCTGCATATAAAATACAGATGTCACTGTCTGAATATTAATATTAATTCTTGTAACAAAATTCACCTGGCCTAATCATTCATACAAGGACTACTTTGAACAACCTTGTCACTTATCAATATTTTAACAGTTTTTAGAATTTTAAGAATTACTTTTATACCCAGTGAAGAAGGGGGGGGGGATGCTGGAATTACAGGTGTGAACATAGTGAGGCTATTAGTAAATTCAAACAAAATTGTGCTGTATACTATTAGATGACTAGACCTAGTTTCTTAGGTAATGTTTTGGAAAAAATAAAAATAAATTCCATTTTCTCATTTATTATCAACCTTCTAATTTGTAGTGAAAATTATCTAAAAGCTTTCAGATATATATAGCTTGTCCACCTTTGAATTTTTCATCTTCATTCTGAGTTAATAAAGAGATTTCTCAAACTGGGCTTTTTCAGCAGAAAACACACCTGTTCTCTATTTGAAAAAGTCAAAGTTTATATTATTAAATTTTATGCAATCTGAAGAAAATCACCACATAAACGGGGAGAATTGTATAAGGATCATACTTATAGTCCTGACACATATCTTACAATGTCACCATTATCCTTAAAATGAAAGTTCTTTTATCTTGCTATATTACTTGAATATTCCTGATGAACAAGAAATTCCTTATTCAATAATTTATTTAACATAATTTATACTCTAAGATGTATTACAGGGAGCAGAGGGTGTGCCTAAGAGAAGTAAAGGGATCAATGATCATGAGCTTCAAATTATTCAATCCTATTATGGGAAATGACTAAAACAACAGTATAGTTACCCTACGATTCAGTCTGTATGCTGAGCAAATAAATAATCAGAGAAGCGGGACACTTTGAAGAAGAATGTGGCTTCAGGATTGGTGGAAGACTTATTAACAACCGGCAATATGCAGATGACACAACCTTGCTTGCAGAAAGTGAAGAGGACTTGAAGCACTTACTGATGAAGATCAAAGATTATAGCCTTCAGCATGGATTACACTTTAACATAAAACAAAACTCCTCACACTGGATCAATAAGCTACATCATGGTAAATGGAGAAAAGATTGAAGTTGTCAAGGATTTCATTTTACTCGAATCCACAATCAATGCCCATGGAAGCAGCAGTCAGGAAATCAATGTGCCACATTGCACAAATCTGCTGCAAAAGACCTCTTTAAAGTGCTAAAAAGCAATGACGTCACTTTGAGAACTAAGGTGCGCCTGACC
Source organism: Loxodonta africana (assembly GCF_030014295.1). Lineage (NCBI taxonomy): Eukaryota > Metazoa > Chordata > Mammalia > Proboscidea > Elephantidae > Loxodonta > Loxodonta africana. The sequence continues at coordinate 111,746,535 of NC_087345.1, read as the reverse complement.
CAAGCCATGATATTTTCAATTGCCTCGTGTGCATGCAAATAAGGAAGAATAATGCATAAGGAAGACTGAAGAATTGATGCCTTTGAATTATGGTGTTGGTGAAGAATACTGAATATACCATGGACTGCCAGAAGAAAGAACAAGCCTGTCTTGGAAGAAATAGCCAGAGTGCTCCTTGGAAGCAAGGATGGCAATACTTTATCTCACATACTTTAGGCATGTTATCAGCAGGACCAGTCCCTGGAGAAAGACATCGTGCTTGGTAAAGTAGAGGGTCAGCAAAAAAGAGGAAGACCCTCAATGAGATGGATTGACACAGTGGCTGCAACAACGGGCTCAAACAAAACAATGATTGTGAGGGTGGCTCAGGACCTGGCAGTGTTTCATTCTGTTGTACATAGTGTCGCTGTGAGCTGGAACCAACTTGTCAGCACCTAACAACAACAACATCTCTACAAAAATAACCAGGTGACTATTTCTATATATACTTTTCAGTTAACTTTTTTTAATCCTTTTAGATTTACAGGTAAAGAAGTTAAAGTATGTCATTTTGTGAATTTTTCTGATGGTTCTAGTAATCAGGCAAAAGCAGGTGGAGAAAATTCAAGCAATTTGCTCTATGATTAATACTATAATGAACGAACTGAATACTTGAGTTTAAGCTTAGGTATCTGTTTTTGCCCTCTATTTTTTTTGTTTGGTTGGCTTTGAACTCAACTTTCCTTTTGATTTTGCATGTGGAACACTTCCAGTTTTGACAACATCTGGACAACATCATCTTTTCAATGATAAATAAATTAATTTAAAGATGATTCAATTTATATTAATGTTTTCTAATAACTTTGGGAGATTAGTTATTAGCAATTAAAATTTATTGAGAGACTATGCATGAAATTGTTGCCATCACTATCAATAAACATCTTTTAAAAAATATTTATTGCTTTTACTTTTTCATGTGTAACATGAATAACATTCATTTTGCAAATATTAAATGAATGTATTTTGTTCTCCCTTAAATCAGGTTTCACCGCAGTGTCCACCTCAGAGGCCAAGCTCTCCAGAACTAGAACTAGAATGTACTGTTCCAGGCTTCTCGATCATGAAAATATGCCAGAAAGCCAGGCTTGTGGAGAAATAATATACTAAATTCTTTCTGTGTATTTAGTGGAGAACTTCTGCCAGAGGGTAGGGAAAATGACTTTGGCACCATTAATGCACTCAGCTCTGAGGTTAAAGTTGGAAGGAAAGAGAGCATGATATAGGAGAAATGCCATATTTTATATTTTTTAAGACAGTATTGATCTTAAGATGCACTATTATACCACCAAGAAAGAAAAAATCCTGTTAATTAAACTAGGATATGACATGAATTCTAAAACTCAATTTCAGAGATGTTAAAATATGCGAGGGGTAGAGAGGGAGGATTACCTAGGGAAAACCTTATGAATAGCAGCAGAACACTGTCTGAAGAGTGCCAGAAGATGAGGCCCTCAGGTTGGAAGGCACTCAAAAGACAACTGGGGAAGAGCTGCCTCCTCAAAGTAGAGTCAACCTTAATGACGCGGATGGAGTCAAGCTTTTGGGGCCTTCATTTGCTGATGTGGCACAACTCAAAATGAGAAGAAATAGCTGCAAACATCCATTAATAATCAGAACCTGGAATGTACGAAGCACGAATCTAGGAAAATTGGAAATCATCAAAAATTAAATGGAACCCATAAGCATTGATATCCTAGACATTAGTGAGCTGAAATGGACTAGTATTGGCCATTTTGAATTCAACAATCATATAGCCTACTATGCCAGGAATGACAACTTGAAGAGGAATGGCATTGCATTCTTTGTCAAAAAGAACATTTCAAGATCTATCCTGAAGTACAATGCTGTCAGTGATAGGATAATATCCATATGCCTACAAAGAAGATCAGTTAACACAACTACTATTCAAATTTACGCACCAATCACTAGGACCAAAGATGAAGAAATTGAAGATTTTTACCAACTTCTGCTGGCTGAAATTGATCAAATATGCAATCAGGACACATTGATAATTACTGGTGATTGGAATGAGAAAGTTGGAAACAAAGAAAAAGGATCGGTAGTTGGAAAATATGGCTTTGGTGATAGATATGATGCTAGAGACACATGATAGAATTTTGCAAGACCAATGACTTCTTCATAGCAAATACCCTTTTTCACCAACATAAACAGCAACTATACACATGGACCTCGCCAGATGGACTACACAGGAATCAAATTGACTACATCTGTGGAAAGAGATGATAAAAAAGCTCAATATCACCAGTTAGAACAAGGCCAGGGGCTAACTGTGGATCAGACCATCAATTGCTCATAAGCAAGTTCAAGTTAAAACTGAAGAAAATTAGAACAAATCCACAAAAGCCAAGGTATGACCTTGAGTATATCCCACCTGAATTTGGAGGCTATCTCAAGAATAAATTTGATGAGTTGAACACTAATGATCGAAGACCAGGTGAGTTGTGGAATGATACCAAGGACATCACACATGAAGAAAGCAAGAGGTCATTAAAAAGACAGGAAAAAAAGAAAAGACCAAAATATATGTCAGAAGAGACTCAGAAACTTACTCTTGAATGTCAAGCACCTAAAGCAAAAGGAAGAAGTGATGAAATAAAAGAACTGAACAGAAGATTTTAAAAGGCAGCTCGAGAAGACAAAGTAAAGTATTATAATAACATGTGCAAAGAGCTGGAGATAGAAAACCAAAAGGTAAGAACACGCTCAGCATTTCTCAAGCTGAAAGAACTGAAGAAAAAACTCAAGCCTAGAGTAGCAATAGTGAGGATTTTATGCAGGAAATACTAAACAATGCAGGAACCATCAAAAGAAGATGGAAAGAATACACAGAGTTATTATACCAAAAAGAATTTGTCGACGTTCAACCATTTCAAGAGGTAACATACGATCAGGAACTGATGGTACTGAAGGAAGAAGTCCAAGCTGCACTGAAGGCATTGGTGAAAAACAAGGCTCCAGGAATTGACAGAATATCAACTGAGATGTTTCAACAAACTAGTGCAGAGCTGGAAGTGCTCACTCATCTATATCAAGAAATTTGGAAGACACCTACCTAGCCAACCAACTGGAAGAGATCCATATTTATGCTATTTCCAAGAAAGGTGGTTCATCTGAATGTGGAAATTATCAAACAATATCATTAATATCAAAAGGAAGTACAATTTTGCTGAAGATCATTCAAAAGTGACTGCGCAGTATATCGACAGGGAACTGCCAGAAATCCAGGCCGGATTCAAAAGAGGATGTGGAACCGGGAATATCATTGCTGATGTTAGATGGATCTTGGCTGAAAACAGAGAATATCAGAAAGAGGTTTACCTGTGTTTTATTGACTATGCAAAGGCATTTGATTGTATGGATCATAACAAATTATGGATATCATTGCAAAGAAAGGGAATTCCAGAACACTTAATTGTGCTCATGAGGAACCTGTATATAGATCAAGAGGCAGCCGTTCAAACAGAATAAGGGGATACTGGGCAGTTTATAGTCAGGAAAGGTGTATGTCAGGGTTGTATCCTTTCACCATACCTATTCAATCTATATGCTGAGCAAATAATCCAAGAAGCTGGACTATATGAAGAAGAACGGGGCATCAGGATTGGAGGAAGACTCGTTAACAACTGTTTTTTGCCGATGACACAGACTTGCTTGCTGAAAGTGAAGAGGACTTGAAGCACTTACCGATGAAGATAAAAGACCACAGCCTTCAGTATGGGTTACACCTCAACATAAAGAAAACAAAAATCCTCACAACTGGACCAATAAGCAACATCATGATAAATGGAGAAAAGATTGAAGTTGTCAAGGATTTCATTTTACTTGGATCCACAATCAGCACCCGTGGAAGCAGCTGTCAAAAAATCAAACGGCACATTGCCTTGGGCAAATCTGCTGCAAAAGACCTGTTTAAAGTGTTGAAAAGCAAAGATGTCACCTTGAAGATGAAGGTGTACCTGGCCCAAGACATGGTATTTTCAAATTGCATCATATGCATGTGAAAGCTGGACAATGAATTAGAAAGACAGAACTGATAACTTCAAATTGTGGTGTTGGGGAAGAATATTGAATATACCATGGACTGCCAAAAGAATGAACAAATTTATCTTGGAAGAAGTACTACCAGAATGCCCCTTAGAAGCAAGGATGGTGAAACTACATCTTATATGCTTTGGACATGTTGTCAGGAGAGACCAGTCCCTGGAGAAGGATATCATGCTTGATAAAGTACAGGTCAATGAAAAAGAGGAAGGCCCTCAACACAGTGGCTGCAACAATAGGCTGAGGCATAATGATTGTGGGCATGGCATAGGATCGGGTAGTGTTTCATTCTGTTGTACATAGGGTCACTATGAGTCAGAACTGGCTCTTTGGCATCTAACAACAACAACAACAGAGGGGGAGGCAGAAGTGCATCTTAGAATGGATGACATACACTAAAAGAAAGGACAAGAAGGTAGGCAATGGAGGGAGGATGATGCGCTCTACCCTGCCAACTCTGGGGCTTTAAGGAGAATGGAGGAAGGCCCATTGGATAGTTGAAGGGAATGCTGAGGGCAGAGCGTGTCTTGTCCTGCCTCCAGTTAGGTTTAGGAGAAAAGATAACCTGTAGGTAGTCCCCACACTAACTGAGTGGTGCCACGTCAGAGAAAAAGTGGTGGTTCAGTGTCATTTGGCAGAGAGGGAAGTTTGAGACCAGGTCCCTAAAGCTTGTCTGTACTTTATGTGGTATAGATGGGATCCAAAAGTGCTGGCAGAGAATGAGAATGCATGGGAACTGAGACCTAGAGGGGCTGCCATGGGGCTGCTCTAGCAAATCCCTCCCTACCGTGTGGTAGAAGATGAGATGACCCCATAATCAACTAGCCCAGTGGCCAGATAGAGAACGGGCCAGAAACTCAGAGGCGACCAGGCACCTGGGTGAGCAAGGTAATGCCAAGTCAGTCAAGGAGAACCACTGGGCTCAGACCAAGCTGAGAAAGTGACCAGGCCATGAGTTACACCAATGATGGGCCTCGGCCAAAAACCTGGCAGACAAGAGACATTGCCACAGAGAACTGAGAAGCCAGACAACAGCACAAGGACACCACGTGGAAATGAGGACCCACCCCCCAAAGCCACAAGGTCACAAAAACCACATCCTGCCAGGTGAAATCTAAAAAACCAAACATTTTACCCAAAAGAGAGTAGACGTTTACCTAAAGAGACTGTTCAAAATTTTGTAACTATATCAAATTAGAAAATGGAATGGACTAAAGTCAGCTTTTTCCTGGCCATCCAGCAGGTGGGGTCTTGTGCAGAAGACCAGACCAGTTTTTGACAAAATGAAGAAACTATGTTTCTTCTGTACCTCTGACTTGCAGAATGAGTAAATGTGTGGCCCAACAGAAAACTATGACTTCTTTTCTATTGAGTCAATATATTTGACAATACCAAACTCCTCTTTCTAAGCATATGCAGAGAAATAAAGAATATTCTCCTTCAATCTTCCTTGATCTCTCCAGCTAGAAGCAATTCCTCCCTCTTCTGAATTTTCATAGCGTAGCAATTCTCAAAATGTGGTCCCTGGACCAGCACATCAGCATCACCTGGGAATTCCTCATAAATTTTTTATCAGAAATTCTGGAAGTGAGGCCTGACAATCTGTACTTCAGAAAGTCTCTAAGTGATTCTGGTGCTTGCTGAAGCCTGAGAACCATCGTCACAGCACTTTGTTCCTCTCTCATGAGATCTATTACGTTCCAGCATTGTGGTTTTAGTTTTACTACCCCATTTCTCCCAGGTTTGAATCTCATATGTTATCAGACTATAAATATACATTATTCATTCTTGTTTCAGTTATCTATAAACCCCTGAGTCATCCTTCTCAATTCCTTCCAGGTTTACCTCCAGGCTCACTGTTACTCTTGCCAACATGTCTCCTGCCACAATTCATGATAATATCTAATATCTATAATAAATAATCTTTCTCACATTCTGGACTCTCACTTAACCCCAATTCCTCCTCTCTGCTTCGGGTACTTACTCCCACACGCATACCGTTTATCTTATCATTACCAGTAATCACAACCCATAATATCAGTTTCAAGCAGCGCACTCCCTTACTATTATCTACTTCCTAACTTTCTACTTGCTCCCTCTAAATACTCTAACTCCAGTAGTTTTCAACCCCCATAAATTCATAGATCCACTATGCTTACACTGTAACCCAGCTCTCACATGTCATATTTTCCCTTTTTACTCTGTTAGATTAAAGTCAGTCATTACAATCACTTTTTTTGCACTTACTTCAACTGTCTTCATCCATTCCCTCTTTGTAATATTCACCTGGTAAATCCCAGCCTTGGTCGAATCCAACGCTCAGCCTGATCTACCTACACCTCTGACTCATATACACTGGAGAAAAATGTAAAACCACACTGACCAGTCTCATTTTAACTGTAAGTGAGGGTAACCATCATAATACCAATACCGGTTGCCCTCGAGTAGATTCCAATCCACGGCAGCCTCCTGTGTGTTAGAATAAAACTGTACTTCAGAGGGCAGTCAGTCATAATATGCTCTCTTAATCCATTCACTCTCTCACTCTTCTAGATGATTGCTTCATACTTTCTCCTACCTCCTCAAACCACCAACACCTCTCCTCCAAACTTTACTCTCTCCAGGCTAACAGCCTCGCTTCCTATTTCACTGAGAACGTAAAAGTAATTGGAACGGTTCCACAAAGCACCTGACACTGCATCCGTGTGTTTTCTCTGCCTTCTGTCCTGTTGTTACTAATGAATTCTAGTGATGGCCAGCCCTTCCATATGTCCATTAAATCCCATCCCCTCTCATCTACCTAAGGACATGGCTCTAACAATTCTTTCCCTCTCTCCTGGATCATTCCCATTAGCACATAAACATGCTGTAATCTCTCTCGTTTTTCAAACAAACACGAAAAACCTCTCTTAATCATACATTACCCCATCCCACTCCAGCTAATCCCCTTGTTAGCAAATCTCCTGAGAAGTTTTATATATTTGCTGTCTCCAACTTTTCTCCTCCCATTCTCTTTCGGACCCCTTCCAGTCAGGCCTTTGTCCCTATTAATGTGTTGAAACTATTCTCGTCAAGGTGATCTGTGACCTACATTTTGCTAAGTCAGTGGTCTGTTTTCTGTCTTCATCTTACTTGATTTATCAGCAGCATTTTACACAGTTAAGTCCCTCCTCTTTTACACACTTTCTTCACCCTGATTTTCCTTCTACTTCCCTGGCTACTCCTCAGTCTTCTTTGCTGGTTCTTCTTTATCTCCCCCAACATATTCCTAAACAATGGAGTGCCCCAGGGCTCAGAAGTTGGACCTCTTCTCTTTTCACCCTACATTTATTAACAGATTTTCCACTCCAGCCTGAACTCCAAAGTCTATATCCAAATGCCTAGACATCTCTGCTTGCTTGTCTGTTAAACATCTTCCAGTCCTACTGCCCAGCAGTATTTGACACAAGATTGCTTTGACTGCTATGTGAAGAAGAGATCTAAAAAGAAAGAAAAATGATCCAGGGGCACTAGTTAGAAGGTTAATATAGCAGTAGAGGTGAGAAATAATATTGGTGTGAACTCTAGTGGTGATGGCAGAGATAAAGAGAAGTGGACTCATTTTAAATGTATTCAAAATGTAGACTCAAAGGACTTAGTGATGGATTTGGATGGAAAGGGGAAGGCAGAGAGGAAAATCAAAGAGGGCTTCCAAGTTATGGGTTGGACAATGGGAAAAATAATTAGTAATGTTAATAAATTGGTTGGGATATAGAAAACTGAAACTTACTAGACAAGACTGGATTAGAAATATAAAATTGTGTCAGTATAACTGAGTAAAAAAGCAGGATAAGGACTCAAAGGTGTCCTTTGGATTAGACAACTTGGTGGTCATAAATGAGCTCAACAAGAACAGTTTTGGTAGAGCAGTGGTGCTAGAAGCCACACTGAAGTAGAAGCTGAGGGAGTAGAGACCATGTGCCCAGACTCTTCTAATAATTTGACTGAATGGGAACAGAATATTCACTCAGTCTTGAAGTATCCCCCACAGATTATTTATTAATTATAAAAAGAATAAGGAACCTTCAAAAATGAATAATACCTTAACTAGGAGGTGGGGCCAAGATGATGGAATAGACAGATGTTTCCAGCAAGCCCTCTTATAACAAAGACCCAAAAAAAAACAAGTGAAAGGAGTATATTTGCAACAAGCCTGGAGCCCTGTACAACAAAGACAAAGGTAGAAAACAAAGCGAGCAGCAGTGGAGGAAAAGATGGTTCAGAAGCTGAGAGGAGTTACTGGACGTGAATCACCAGGAGCCCTCAGGCACCATTCCCAGGAGCTGCAGCGGCTGCCTGATATTAGTGTTTGGCCGCAGTTTCCTCAGGAAGAAGCAGCCAGCCGCACAGCCTATTCACACCTCCAGATCCAGAGAAGAACGGTGCTCTCAGCAAAAGCTAAGTACTTGCACATATTTTACCACTCCCCCACCCCCAAGCTGGCTTCAGCAGCTAAATTCCCTGGGCCTGAGATTGGCCCTGTTGAGCATCTAGAGCCATCTTCCCAGCCTTGGAGAAGGAATAAATTCACAATTCGGGGAAAGATAATTTGCCAGGTCCACTAACCAGTGGAGCTCAGGGCAGAAGCGGCTCCTGTCCAGACATAAATGGTCCATGGATTTGAGTACTTTTCCCCACTGCATGGACCTGTGTGGGCCTATTTCAGGAGAATAGGCCCTTGTTGGCAGGCCACAACTGTTTCAGCTGACTGGTGGACAGTTGGGTATTTGATGTTTGACATTGCTTTGCCTATTAAACATGGTCCTCACCTACCCACATCAGGGGCCTAAGGATTGGTGGCTCCACTCGGGTAACCCAGCCGCCTGTGACAGGGTCCTAGGATAACTGGTACCTCCCAGGCCTTACAACTAAAACATTGGGTGCTCGTGGTCCATCTGCAGAACCTATCCAACTGTGGGTGTCCTCAGAGACACCTGGGGGATGATTCTCCGCCCCCTGCCTATTCAGAGCATGAAACCCTGCTGCAACTAGATACCGGTACCTACACCAGTCACACTTGTTCCTCTAAGACTGTAGGACAGAGCCTGTACCACACACTTGATGATCAGCTACCTGGACACCTGACCTGAATTCATACAAGTAAATGGACTCCTACTCTGATATACCTGATAACAGCTCTAGCCATCTGGGGACAGGACGTCAGAGCTCCAAAAGCAAAAATAATCAAGCTAGCACACTCAAGCAACCCATTTGGGCATATCAAAACAAAACAAAGCAAGAAGCTAGGAAACAGTAAGCAAACATAAGATAAACTGATACAATAACTTATAGATGGCTCAGAGACAACAGTCAATATCAAGTCACATAAAGAAATAGACCATGATTGCCTCAACAAGCTCTCAAAACAAAGAACCAAGGGGTCTTCTACATGAAAGTGCCTTCCTGGAATTACCAGATGCAGAATACAAAAGATTAATATACAGAACCCTACAAGACATCAGAAAGGAAACGAGACAATACACAGAACAAGCCAAGGAACACAAAGATAAAGCCGTTGAAGAAATTAAAAAAGGTTATTCAGGAATGCAATGAAAAATTTAATTCAGACAGCAGTCAGAAATTCAGATTAACAATAAAATTATAGAATTAGACAACTCAATAGAAAGTCAGAGGAACAGAATTGAGCAAGTGAAAGGCAGAATTTGTGAACTTGTAGGTAAAGCACCAATATATCTGAAGAAAAATCAGATAAAAGAATTTTAAAAAATGAAGAAAACTTAAGAATCATGTGGGACTCTATCAAGAGAAATAACCTACGAGTGATTGGAGTACCAGAACAGGGAGAGATAACAGAAAATACAGAGAGAATTGTTGAAGATTTGATGGCAGAAAACTTCCCTGATATCATAAAGACGAGAAGATATCTATCCAAGATACTCATCAAACTCTACATAAGGTAGATTTTAAAAGAAAGTTGCCAAGACATACTCAAACTTGCCAAAACCAAAGATAAAGAGAGAATTTTAAGAGCAGCCAGGGATAAATGAAAAGTCACCTACAAAGGAGAGTAAGTAAGAATAAGCTCGGACTACTCGGCAGAAACCATGCAGGCAAGAAGGCAATGGGATGACTTATATAAAGCATTGATGTAAACAAATTGCCAGCCAAGAGTCATATATCTAGTAAAAGTGTCTCTCAGATATGAAGGTGAAACTAGGACACTTCCAGATAAACAGAAGTTCAGGGAATTTGTAAAAAACAGAAGAAAACTACAAGAAATACTAAAGGGAGTTCTTTGGTTAGAAAATCAATAATATCAGGTATCAATCTAAGGCTACAAAACTGGACAAAGCTATAACATGTCAACCCAGTCAGGGAAATCACAAAAATAAATCAAGATAAAAAAGCGCTCAAAACAAGGAAACAGCAATGTTATTATGTAAAAGAAGACAACATTAAAACAATAAAGAGGGACTAAGAAATGTAGTCATAGATCTTTCATACAGAGAGGAACACAATGCAATATGAATAAATAAAAGTTAGGTTTACATTTCAAAAAATAGGGGTAAATATTAAGGTAACCACAAAGGAGACAAACTATATTACACATTAAAATAAAATACAAGAAAAAAATAGAGAGAGCAGAAACAAAATCAACAACAATGAATCTGAGCAAAAATAGACAATATATAAAGATAAACTACTCAGCACAAAAAAATTAAGTGGGAAACAGAAACTGTCAACAACATACAAAAATAGACATCAAAATGGTAGCACTAAATTCATACCTATCCATAATTATGCTGAATGTAAATGGACTAAATGCACCAATAAAGAGATTGAGAGTGGCAGAGTGGATTAAAAACATGATCCGTCTATAAGCTGCCTACAAGAGACACACCTTAGACTTAGAGACACAAACAAATAAAACTCAAAGGATGGAAAAAAATATATCAAGCAAACAATAAACAAAAAAGAGCAAGAGTGGCAATATTAATTTCTCACAAAATAGACTTTAAAGTTAAATCCGTCATAAAGGACACAGAAGGACACTATATAATGATTAAAGAGACAACATACCAGGAGGATATAACCATGTTAGATATTTATGCACCCAATGACAGGGCTGTAAAATACATAAAACAAACTCTAATAGCATTGAAAAGTGAGATAGACAGCTCAACAATTACAGTAGGAGACTTCAACTCGCCACTTTCGGTGAAGGACTAGACATCCAGAAAGAAGCTCAATAAAGACACAGAAGATCTAAATGCCACAATCAATCAACTTGACCTCATAGACACATACAGAACACTCCACCCAACAGCGACCAAGAGTACTTTCTTTTCTAGTGCACATGGAACGTTCTCTAGAAAAGACCACATATTAGGTCATAAAGCAACCCTTAGCAGAATCCAAAACATTGAAATATTACAAACCAATTCTCTGACCGTAAGGCCCTAAAAGTAGAAATCAATAACAGGAAAAACAGGGAAAAGAAATCGAATACTTGGAAACTGAACAATACCCTGCTCAAAAAGACTGGATTATAGAAGACATTAAGGATGGAAAAAAGAAATTCATAGAATCCAATGAAAATGAAAACACTTCCTATCAGAACCTTAGGACACAGTGAAAGCAGTGCTCGGAGGACAATTTATATCAATAAATGCATGCATACAAAAAGAAGGGCCAAAATCAGGGAATTATCCCTACAACTTGAACAAATAGAAAGAGAGCAACAAAAGAAACCCTCAGGCACCAGAAGAAAACAAATAATAAAAATTAGAGCAGAATAAATGAAATAGAAAACAGAAAAACAATTGAAAGAATTAACAAGACCAAAAGCTGATTCTTTGAAAAAATTAACAAAATTGATAAACCATTGCCCAAACTGATAAAAGAAAAACAGAAGAGGAAGCAAATAACCCAAATAAGAAATGACATGGGTGATATTACAACAGACACAACTGAAATTAAAAGAATCATATCAGATTACTATGAAAAATTGTACTCTAACAAATTTGAAAACCTAGAAGAAATGGATGAATTCCTAGAAACACGCTACCTACCTAAACTAACGCAAACAGAGGTAGAACAACTAAATAGACCCATGACAAAAGAAGAGATTGAAAAAGTAATCAAAAAAAAAAACTCCCAACAACAACAAAAAAAAATGCCCTGGCCCAGACGGCTTCACTGCAGAGTTTCACCAAACTTTCAGAGAAGAGTTAACACCACTACTACTAAAGGAATTTCAGAGCACAGAAAAGGACGGAATACTCCCAAACTGATTCTACGAAGCCAGCATATCCCTGATACCAAAACCAGGTAAAGACACCACAAAAAAAGAAAATTACAGACCTAGATCTGCTATGAGTCGGAATTGACTCGACAGCCCTGGGTTTGGTTTTTAGTTTGGTATCCCTCATGAGCACAGATGCAAAAATTCTAGCCAATAGAATTCAACAACATATAAAAAAAATAATTCACCATGACCAAGTGGCATTCATACCAGGTATCCAGGGATGGTTCAACATTAGAAAAACAATTAATGTAATTCGCCATATAAATAAAAGCAAAAGACAAGAATCACATGTTTTTATCAATTGACGCAGAAAAGGCATTTGATAAAGTTCAAAACCCATTCATGATAAAAACTCTCAGCAAAATAGGAATAGAAGGAAAATTCTTCAACGTAATAAACGGCATTTATACAAAGCCAATAGCCAACATCATCCTAAATGGGGAGAGCTTGAAAGCATTCCCCTTGAGATCCAGACAAGGATGCCCTTTATCACCACTCTTATTCAACATTGTGCTGGAGGTCCTAGCCAGAGCAATTAGGCTAGATAAAGAAACAAAGAGCATCCCGGTTGGCAAGGAAGAAGTTAAAGTATCTCTATTTGCAGATGACATGATCTTATACACAGAAAACTACTGAAACTAATAGAAGTGTTCAGCAGAGTATCAGGATATAAGACAAACATACAAAAATCAGTTGGGTTCCTCCACACCAACAAAAAGAACACTGAAGAGGAGATCACCAAATCAATATCATTTGCAGTAGCCCCCAAGAAGATAAAATGCTTTGGAATAAACCTTACCACAGATGTAAAAGACTTATACAAAGAAAACTACAAAACACTTCTGCAAGAAACCAAAAGAGACCTACATAAGTGGAAAAACATACCTTGCTCATGTATAGGAAGACTTAACATTGTAAAAAATGTCTATTCTACCAAAAGCTATCTATAGATTTAATGCAATTCTGATCCAAATTCCAACGACATTCTTTAGTGAGATGGAGAAACAAATCACCAACTTCATGTGGAAGGGAAAGAGGCCCCGGATAAGGGAAGCATTACTGAAAAAGAACAAAGTGGGAGGCCCCACTCTACCTGATTTTAAAACCTATTATACCACCACAGTAGTCAAAACAGCCTGGTACTGGTACAACAACAGATACATAGGCCAATGGAACAGAATTGAGAATCCAGACGTAAATCCAGACATCCACATATGAGTAGTTGATATTTGACAAAGGCTCCAAATCGGTTAAATGGGGAAAAGACAGTCTTTTTAACAAATGGTGCCAGCATAACTGGATATCCATCAGCAAAAAAATGAAACAAGACCCATACCGCTCACCATGCACAAAAACGGACTCAAAATGGATCTACGACCTAAATATAAAATTTAAAATGGTAACGATCATGGAAGAAAAAACAGGCACAAACATTAGGAGCCCTAATACGTGGTATAAACAGTATATAAAACATTACTAACAATGTAGAAGAAAAACCAGATAACCGAGAGCTCCTAAAAATCAAACACCTATGCTCATCCAAAGACTTCACCAAAAGGGTAAAAAGATTCCCACAGACTGGGAAAAAGTTTTTAGCTATGACGCTTCTGATCAGTACCTGATCTCCAAAATCTACATGATATTGCAAAAACTCAACTACGAAAAGACAAATAACCCAATTAAAAAATGGGCAAAAGATATGAACAGACCCTTCACTAAAGAAGACATTCAGGTAGCTAACAGATACATGAGGAAATGCTCACAATCATTAGCCATTAGAGAAATGCAAATCAAAACTACAATGAGATTCCATCTCATTCCAACAAGGCTGGCATTAATCCAAAAAAAAAATTATAAATGTTGGAGAGGTTGTGGAGAAACTGAAACACTTATACACTGCTGGTGGGAATGTCAAATGGTACAACCACTTTGGAAATCAATTTGGCACTTCCTTAAAAAACTAGAAATAGAATTACCATAAACCAAAACCAAACCCAGTGCCGTCGAGTCAATTGCGACTCATAGCAACCCTGCAGGACAGAGTAGAACTGCTCCACAGAGTTTCCAAGGAGCGCCTGGTGGATTTGAACTGCCGACTCTTTGGTTAGCAGCCGTAGCACTTAACCACTATGCCACCAGGGTTTCCAGAACTACCATACAATCCAGCAATCCCACTCCTTGGAATATATCCTAGAGAAATAAGAGCCTTTACACGAACAGATACATGCACACCCATGTTCATTGCAGCACTGTTTACGATAGCAAAAAGATGGAAGCAACCAAGATGCCCATCGATGGATGAGTGGGTAAATAAATTATGGTATATTCACACAGTGGAATTCCACCTGTCGATAAAGAACAGTGATGAATCTGTGAAACATTTCATAACATGGAGAAATCTGGGAGGCATTATGCTGAGTGAAATTAGTCAGTTGCAAAAGGACAAATATTGTGTAAGACCACTATTATAACAACTGGAGAAATAGTTTAAACAGGGAAGAAAATATTCTTTGATGGTTACGAGAAGGGGGAGGGAGGGAGGAAGGGAGAGAGGTATTCACTAATTAGATAGTAGATAAGAACTACTTTAGGTGAAGGGAAAGACAACACGCAATACAGGAGAGGTCAGCACAACCGGACTAAACCGAAGCAAAGAAGTTTTCCGAATAAACTGAATGCTTCAAAGTCCAGCATAGCAGGGGCAGGGGTTTGGGGACATCTAAGTCAATTGGCATAATAAAATCTATTAAGAAAACATTCTGCATCCTAGTCTGGAGAGTGGCATCTAGAGTCTTAAACGCTAGAAAGCAGCCATCTAAGATGCATCAGTTGGTCTCAACCCACCTGGAACAAAGAAGAATGAAGAACACCGAGAATACAAAGTAATTATGAACCCAAGAAACAGAAAGGACCACATAAACCAGAGACTACATCAGCTTGAGACCAGAAGAACTAGATGGTGCCCGGCTACAACCGATGACTGCCCTGACAGGGAACACAACAGAGAACCCCTGAGGGAGCAGTAGAGCAATGGGACGCAGACCCCAAATTCTCGTAATAAGACCAGACTTAATGGTCAGGTGGAGACTAGAAGGACCCAGGAGGCCATGGTACTCAGACCTTCTGTTAGCCCAAGACAGGAACCATTCCCAAAGCCAACTCCTCAGACAGGGATTGAACTGGACAATGGGGTAGAAAAAGATGCTGGTAAAGAATGAGCTTCTTGGATTAAGTAGACATTTGAGACTATGTTGGCATCTCCTATCTGGATTGGGCTGTCTCATTAGGGGGAGAGCAATTAGGAGTATATAGCAAGGCGTATATAAATTTTTGTATGAGAGACAGACTTGATTTGTAAACTTTCACTTAAAGCACAATAAAAATTTAAAATAATAATAATACCTTAACTAAATAATCATAACTTTATAACAGAAGCATTAGAACAAATTGATATTATGTATTTTCCTGATGTGATGTACTAAGAAGGACCCAACATCACCTATCGCTGCCAAAAATGTTAACCTGAATCTAATCATGAGGAACCAATCAGACAAATACAAATTGGACAACATTCTGTAAATCAACTGACCTTCAAAAATGCCAATGACGTGACAGACTAAAAACACAAGGCTTAGCTGGGATCTGTTTTAGATTAAAGAAGACCGAAGGGCATGACAACAAAATGCAATAAATGATTGTTGTAGTACAGGCTAGACTAAGGAAAAACAATTATAAAGGACATTACTGAAATAGTTGTGAAACTGAATACGGCCTGTTTGTTAAATAATGGTATTTGTAGCAATATTAGATTTTATGAGCCAGATAATTTTACTGTGGTCTAAATGAACATGTCCCTGTTTTTAGGAAATCTTTGCTGAAGTATTTAGGGGTAAAGGATCATGATGTCTGCAACCAACTCTCAAATCCATCAGTCAAACACACATAAAGACAGACAGAGACTATAGCAAAATGTTAACAAGTGGTGAAACTCAATGAAGGGAATATGGCTTTTTGTGTACTAATCTTCCAATTTTTCTGTAGGTTTGAATTTTTTTTTAATAAATAGTTGAGAAAAATAGGACATCAGAGATGGAGATCAGAGAAAAGGGACTGCACTGAATGGGGGTGGGAAGTCAAGCAGAGGTTTGGTTGGTGTGCTTATCTGCTAGTCAGTTAGTTAATTAGGTGAGGTTGGGAGATAACAGGGAATGTTCATACACCCTTGGGAAATCTCTAGTAGAAAAGGAACCCTTGATGATCCTGAAGAGAGAGGGGACAATTGAAGGAATGAAGTCCTTGAGAAGCAAGATGATTCAACACACATGAAGGGACTGGCCTTTCAAGAAGGAAGGACACCTCTTTGAATGAAATAGGAGGACAGAGGGAAATGATGGGTGCAAAATGGATATGTCCGTAGGATTGCTTAAGGGATGATGAGAAAGCTCAGCATGATGCCTTTTCCTCAATAAACTACGAAAAAGAAGGAGCTGTTGGAGAAAGTGGAAAGGTTAAAAGAAATAGGAAAAGATACGAAGCAATCATGGAGAGTGGGTGAGAGGCAGTTCTTAGAGAAATCTTTGTGAAACAAAGGTTAGTTGCCTCCAGAGGGGGAAGCCCTTTAGACTGAGATGCCTTGGCCTTGCGGACTGAATTGTTTATAGGAGGTTGCTTATAACCAGCAAAGCAGAGGGAGGCTGGGAATAAACCATTTTCTTAGAGTTCTCTTATTTCAACACATTCCTTCTCAAACCTCAGTGAGCTTTAGTATCACCTGGAGGGCCTGTTTAAAATACAGTGAGAACAATCGTGTTTCATGATAAATATTTCAGCAATCAAGCCAAGCTCTCTGCTTCAAAGGCATCTGGGAAATCAAGGATAAGTAGACAGCTACAGTTTGAAGTCATGCACATCAGTAATGTAAATACTGACAGGAGGGATAAGATTTGCAAACACAACCAAAACATAAGGCAGGGTATGCTTCTGGAGGTAGGTGGCTGTGTCTTATTCTCTGCTAAAGCCCAGCCCTAGCCCACTGGCTGACATATAGTAGGTGCTCAATGTGGATTGGCTGAATAAATCCGTGAATGACTTATACACAAAAGAAGTGATTTGGAAGAAAGCTCTCAGATTTCTCTTTCATTTCCCTATAGATGTGAACTACTGTATATGAGTTAAGATAAAACATACCGAGGTTCAACCCATAACTTCCTACAGTTTTTATTTAAAGAAAAATAAAATATTTCACTCTCACTGTCATGGGTTTTGTCTTTTTCCCAAATTCCTCTTAAGTCTCCTTGCTCCCTTCTTATACTCACAGCCAATTTGGTCAATAGATTGTATTCTGAAATCAGTATCCTGAAGTTTTTTTTAATGCCCTCATTTAAATAATCAAGTTTTTTTCAGAGGGTAAAGTATATCTAAGCAATATCTAAGACTCCCTGGGTGGTGCAAAGGGTTAATGCGCTTGATTGCTAACCGAAAGGTTGGAGGTTCAAGTCCACCCAGAGGCACCTCAGAAGAAAGGTTTGGCAATCTACTTCTAAAAAATTAACCATGAAAACCCTATGGAACATAGTTCTACTCTGACACACATGCGGCCACCATGAGTCAGAATCAACTTGAGGGCAACTGGAAAACTAATAAGAAATGTCTATGTTGAAGGAACTCTGGTAGCACAGTAGTTAAGCACTCAACTGCGAATTGAGAGGCTGTCAGTTCGAAGCTACCAGCTGCTCCATGGGAGAAAGATGTGGCAGTCTGCTTCCATAAAGATTACAACCTTGGAAACCCTGTAAGGGCAGTTCTACTCTGTCCTATAGTGTCGCTATGAGTCGGAATCAACTCAACAGCAAAGGGTCTTGGTTTACTACAGCATGCAGGTCAGTGCAACCCATCTAACTGAGAAAGATTGTATCATGCTTCGAATGTGGGTATAACCGTGAGAACATGGGTATAACCATGAGAAATGATAAGCAGAAGTACAGAAAATGAATAAGCTGACAACGTCCTCAGAAACCAAGACTTTCTGTGAGAGGGTGTTAGGATTCTCTTGTGTAGTAAGTAATAAAGTTCATATTTTTGTATTCAGAGCAAAAGTATCCACATAAATTTTAGGCATTAAGAAAATAATATACTGTATAAATAAAATAAATGTAAGCTTTTATTTTGAAACCATAAGACCTTAGATTTATTACCCTGAAACTAATAGCTATTTATTGCCTGTGACGAAAACAATAAGGAAAAAAAATTAATCAGCAGGAATTCTGTTAATTGTCACTTAAGCAAAGCCGTTTCCTTTCTTTCAAATCCAGTTGGAAACGTTCACAGAGCAAGGAGTTTGCTCCAAACCGAAGGTACACACACTCATTATGGGCAAACAGAGGAAACTATTCCCTCATAAATCTGTCAGGCATAAAAACAGCCCGTTCAGTTCATTACAAAGGCCTTATCTGCTCATTGGCTCTTGTGTTCTGGATATTTCTCTTTCCTTTCCACAAGCAGGAACAGACATTTAGTCCTTGGAATCACAGAGCTTGAAATGTGGGAGGGGCACTGGAACTCATCTAGTTCAGTAATCTCAAGATGGTTTCATTGCTTTTGTATGTCATAAGGAAAGCCTCCAGTGACAGAACTGGAGAGAACTCAACAGCCCTGAAGGGACCCCATTCCAGGTTGGACAGCTCTTCCTTCCATTGAACTGAAACCATTCCTCTGATGTTTCCAGCCCTTTTCAGAGTTTGACCTCTTAATATTTTGCACAAATCTAATGCTTATTCCATATATTAACTTTTTGAAGAGGAAAGGTAGCTACCATTTACCTCCATTTTCCTTCAGCATTTCCAATTTCCTGTTCTATTTCCTCACTCTTACATCCTTTCACAATTCTTCTTTGCTTGTGTCCAATTTGGTTGTATTTTATTTATTTTTTACTGTGCTTTAGGTGAAAGTCTACAGTTCAAGTTAATTTCTCATTCAAAAATTTATACACATATTGTTTTGTGACATTATTTACAATCCCCACAATGTTACAGCATGCTCCCCTTTTCTACGCTGGATTCCCTGTGTCCATAAGTCCAGTTCCTGTCCCTTCCTGCCTTCTCATCTTGCTTTTGGACAGAAGCTGCCCATTTGGTCTCATATATTTGATAGAACTAAGAGGCACGTTCCTTGCATGTGTTATTTCTTGTTTTATAGGCCTGTCTAATCTTTGTCTGAAAAGTGGGCTTCGGGAATGGTTTCAGCTCTGGGTTAGCAGGGGATCCCAGGCACTTTGGTTATATTTTAAAGTGTAATGCCCAGAACTGAACACATTTATCTGATAAGGGAGAATAAAGTGAAACAATATCCTCTTTTATTTGAAGTATTGTTTATATATTATGCTTATTGTTTGTTATGATCAATATATTTATTATATATTATTCAAAATAAGGTTTCATTCAAAATATCATTGATGCATCCAAGGATTCCATAACTTTTTTGGCCACATCACATTGTTGACTCATTGTGGTAGGCTGAGTGATAGCCTCCTAAAGATGCCACATTCTAATTCCTAGAAACTGTGCATATGCTATCTTTCATGGCAAAGGGCCTTTGCAAGTGTGATTAAGTTAAAGATCTTCAGATGGGGAAAGAATCCTTGACTATCTGGTTGTCACAGGGTCCTTATAAGAGGGAAACAAAAGGGTCATAATTAGAGAAGGAGATGGAGAACTGAAGCAGAGGTCAGAGTGATATGGGGCCTTAAACCGAGGAATGTAGGAAGTCTCTAAAAAATGGAAAAGGCCTCTAGAAAAGGAAACAGATTCTCCCCTAGAATATCCAGAATGAACACAGAACTGCTTGTCCATTTTAGTCTGACCTCCAAAACTCTAAGAGAATAAATTTGTGTTGCTTTAAGCCACTAAGTTAGTGGTATTTTTTTTTTACAGCAGCAATAGAAAATTAATACATTCATGCTTAGCTTAGCTTAATATGTCTTATTCATATATATTGTAGCTAAGCTCCATATTGTATTTATGTAGTTCATTTTCTGTGTGTAATAACAAAACCTTAACAGTTACACACTAATTTTATTTTGCTTGCTTCATCTCATCTCTTCAATTATCAAGAATTTGTTAAAATATGATTCTGATAGCTAAGTGTGCATAATCCTCCTGTCTTCATAGAATCTACTGGGTTTTTTTTTTGTAAGCAGGGCTTTCTATATCATTAATCAAATCACCAGTCAGAAAGTTGAATAGAGGAGGACAAAGGGGAAATCAAAAAAGATGAATCTCCCTCTAGATTTTAGGAACCATTATTTATCAGGGACTAAATTGTCTCACTGTATTTTGTTCTTCCCATATTTTTCAGTTGTATCCAAAAGAATACCATATGACTTTCACAAATGCTTTGAACTGGTCCACATGTCCCTGATAGTAATCCTTTCAAGGAATCTCTAGGTGGTACAAATGGCTAACATGCGTGACTGCTAACCAAAAGGCTGGAGATCTGAGTGCATCCAAAGGTACTTTTAAAGAAAGGCCTGGTGATCTACTTCCAAAAAGGCAGCAGTTGAAAACCCAATGGAGCACAGATCTACTCTAACAAACATGGGGTCATCACAAGTCACGTTCAACTTTGATGACAACTTGTTTAACCCTTTCAAACAAGGAGATGAAGTTAATCCAGTGGAACTTGTTCTTTGTGACTCTGTGTTGGTTTCTGGTAATCACTGCTCATTTCTATGTAGTCATAAAACACTACTTTACTAAACTGATCTAGAACTTTTCATAAGCTTCAGTATGATGAGAATAAATAGTTTTCTTTACAAAGACAGAATAACTGTATAATATTCACAAAGTATCAGAATACCTACATGTTGCTACTAACTCAGAACTAAAGCTACTCCCAAAGTCCACCTTTCAGTCAAAGATTAGACAGGCCTATTAAACAAATTACAGACGTGAGGAATGTGCTTCTTAGTTCATCAAGTATAAGAGACCTAATGTGCAACACCTGCCCAAAAATAAAGATGAGAAGGCAGGAAGCGACAGGAAACCTGGACAAATGGATGCGGGGAAACTGGGGTGTAAAGGGAAAGGGGGAGAGTGCTGACACAATGTAGGGATTGCAACCAATGTCACAAAACAAACGGTGCATAAATTTTTGAATAAGAAACTAATTTGCACTGTAACCTTTCACCTAAAACACACACACACAAAAGAATATCTACACATTGCTATCTTTTAAAATACATATGAAAACTAATTTTACTCTTTTTTTCTTTTGCAGATTTTCTAGAATATTAGGACAGTAATAATGAACTAGAAAACAACAACTACCAAAATGGCTTTCAGGTACTTTCTTAATCAACTTTTTCTTTCCCTGAGAATGAAAGAAAACCAACCAAAGAACTTCTACAATAGTAGAAAAATATCATGATGTCCTGTGTTTTGTTTGATTTGTTCTTGGATAGAATAAAAAGATCAGAGATATAGACTTTTATTAAATCTGTCAATAATTTAATATTCAGAAAAATCCAGTTTACCAAAATGTGGTATATACACGCAATGGAATATTTCCTCAGCCGTAAAGAGGAATGAAGTCCTGATACATGCTGCAACACAGATGAACTTTGAAAACATTATATGAAGTCAGTCGCAAAAGAAAAAATATTTTATGATCAAACTTACATGAAGTACCTAGAATAGGCAAATGTATAGAGGCCAAAGTTTATTAGTGGTTACCAGAGGCAGGTGAGAGAGAGGAGGGAAAGTCATCGTTTAGGAAGCGTTGTTGTTGTTTAGTGCGGTGAGTTGATTTCAACTCATAGTGGCCCCATGCAACAGAGTAGAACTGCCTCGTAGGGTTTTCTAGGCTGTAATCTAGGTCTTTCTCCTGCTGAGCCACTGGGTGGTTTGAATCACCACTTAACCACTGAGCCACCAGGGCTCCTTTTAGGAAGCATTGAGTATCTATTAATGGTGATGGGAAATTTAGCAATGGATACAGGCAATGGTTGCACATGACAATTGTAATCAATGTCACAGAATTGTTAATGTAAAAAATGTAGAATTGGCAAATGTTGTGTTACATACATTTTTACCACAATAAAAAAAAATCCAGTTTACATCAAGAGTTTGAGATAATAAAACAACAGTAACAAGTATTGGCACTTAACTATATGAAGACATGATTAAGAGATAGATACTAGTATTACATCTGTTTGAAAAAACAAGAAACTGAGGCCCCAGATTGTTTAGTAACTTGTGTGAGGTCACAAGTTACTTGTAGGGCTAGTACTTGAACCTTAAGAATCTGAAATCAGAGGCCCATTTCTTAACCAATGTGCCATGCTGCATCATAAAAGAAAGTAGTGCTTTGACTGAATAAATGTTTTCTTTTTAAAAATTTTCAAATATATAGAGAAAAGACAATAGTATGATGAACATCTCTTTACCTGTCCCCTAGTTTTAACCCTTATTAAAATTTTGCCACATCTGTTTCATCTTTTTAAATATTATTTTTAAATACACTTCCCTCACTCCCCCTTTCTTCCCACCCCTTTCTGCCTCCTCTACTTCCCTCCAGCCGCAGTCTCTTCACCAGGAGGTAACTGCTTTGGCCTCAGGCTGCTTGGATTTGCCCTGCCCACACTGGGTGGGACCCTGAGCTGGTGTTGATGTTGGTTCTTTCTCCTGTGCCTCCTACCAACTTCCCCTCCTTTCTCTGGAACACCTGGCTCCGTGTGCCATCTTCGCTTCTTCTTGAAAGTCTGTGAAGACACACTTGAATGAGGAACCACCCCCGCTGCCTGCGAAACCACACCGGTAGGATCACTGGGGCTTTTTTCACCCTTGTTTTGCTTTGTTTTGTTTATTTTCTTTTTCTTTTCGCAGCTTGGGAGCCCCTTCTAGCTGGGCTGCACTACATGGCTTAGGAGTCACTCCCCCAATCTGGCAACTGCATAGGTGGGATCCCTTGGGGCATTTCTTTTTTTTTTTTCTGTTTCTCTCTCCTTTTCTCTTTCTATCTTTCTTTGTTTCTCAGTTCTCATCTCTCTACACTTACCTTCCTTTCCTGTCTCCTGAATATCTACTGTTATGTGACATCTATTCCCCCTATAGCCAGGCTGTACTGGGCAGCCTGGGAGCCACCTCCTCAGTCTTAGCAGGCCCACCGGTGGGACTTTGGGACTCCTGGGGGCTTTTCTTTTCAAACTTTTTATCTAGTTATTTTTTATCTTTCTTTTTCCTTTTTGTTTTTCTCCATTTCTTAGTTTCTCATCTATCCACTCCAATGGCAAGATCCCTTAGCACTCTTTATTTTTTTTCTTTCTTTGTTTGCTTGTTTGTTTTTGGCTCCTGTTTCTCCTATCTCTCCTCTTTCCCATACCCCTATTAGCTCCACACATCACAACCTCCCCCCTTTCCTGCCTACCTGCACTGTGCAGTGAACATCACATCCCAGAGCAGCACAGGCATGGCCTACTGGAACCTGCCGAGCACTGATTCCTGGCCCACACTGTTGGCCCTAGTATGTGCTACAAATGACCTGTCCTAGCACCCCTCCCCCCTTCATTTGGACCTGCCCTGCTGCACCATAGCTGAATGACTGGCTCTGCCCATTGGACAAGAAGGTGGAAAGTATTGTAACTTCAGACGAGCAAACAACAAAGAACACAGAGCCCACTTGCTCACACATAACCAAATAAAACAAAAAAGCAGGATGAAACAACAAATTTACAATCAAGAAATGAAGAAAATAACTACTGGATATCCCAAAGACAACAGATAATACCAAAACATATTTAAAAAAACAGGACACGATGGTTCCAGTAGGTGTCTAAAATAAAATACCAGATGACCTTCCAGTAGAAGAAAAGGCACTAGAACTACCTGACAGGGAATCCAAATTTCTAATATTCAGAGCAATCCAAGAGTTGAAGCAAAAAGCAGACAAAAATGGGGAAAAATAGACAAGTTTTCAGAAAAGACAGACAAATTCATGGAAAATACAGACAAAAAAAATGGAACGATTCAGGAAAGTAATACAGGAACAAATGCCAAAATAAATCCACAACTAGAAATCATACAAAAACAACAATTAGAAATCCAAATGATAAAAGATTTCAGAAATGAACAGTGTCACAGAAGGGCTGAGCAGTAGGTTTGAAACAATGGAAGACTGAATCAGCGAAAATGAAGACAAACACTTGGCTACAACTCTGTTTGAGGAAAAATCAGGAAAAAGGACAAAGAAAAAATGAAGAAACCCTGAGAATTATGTGGGACACAATCAAAAGCAAAAATTTGTGAAGATTGGAGTTCCAGAACAGGGAAAGAAAATGGAAAACACAGAGAGGATCGTTGAAGAATTACTGACAGAAAACTTCCCTAATATCATGAATGGTGAAAAGCTAACCATCCAAGAAGTTCAACGAACCCCATATAGGATAGATCCCAAAAGAAAAAACATGAAGGCATATCATAATCACACTCACTAAAACCAAAGATGAAGAAAAAATCCTGCAAGCAGCTCGAGAAAAACAAAAAGTCACATACACAGGAAACACAATAAGACTAAGCTCTGATTATTCAGCAGAAACCATGCAGGCAAGAAGGCAATGGGATGATACATATAAATCCTTGAAAGAAAAAAATTGCCAACCAAGAATAATATATCCTGCAAAACTTTCATTTAAATATGATGGTGAAATTAGGACATTTCCAGATAAACAGATATTAAGGAAATATGTAAAAACCAAACCCATTGCCACTGAGTAGATTTTGACTCATGATGACCCCAGGTATTACAGAAGGGTTTTCAAGGCTGTGACCTTTTGGAAACAGATTGCCAGACCTTTCTTTTGAGACATTGTTGAATGGGTTCAAACTGCCAACGTTTTGGCTAGTAGCTGATTGCAAATTGTTTGCGCCACCCTCAGACCTCTTTACACAGTGTAATGCCTCTGAAATTCATCAAAGTTGTTGAATGACTAGTGTTCCAATATATGGATGCATCACAGTTTGTTTATTGACTCACCCATTGAAGGACATTTGTGTCTTTTCCAGTTTTCCACAATAATGAATAGAGCTGATATAAACATTTATGTAGAGGTCTTTCTGTGAACATAAGTTTTCATTTCTCTAGTTTATATACTCAGTATATTTCTGTGTCACATGGTAACTGTATGTTCAACCTTATAAGAAACTGCAAAACCATTTTCCAGAGCGGCAGTACTATGTTTGAGAGAGTTCTAGTTTTTCCATATCTTTGCTACCACTTGGTAGTATTATTTTTTTTTTTAACCATTCTAAAAAGTGTGTGGAGCCCTGGTGACACGGTGCCTAAGAGGCCAGCTTCTAACCAAAAGATTGGCAGTTTGAATCCACCAACCACTCCTTGGAAACCCTATGGGGCAGTTCTACTCTGTCCTTTAGGGTCACTGTGAGTTGGAATTTACCCAATAGCAACAGGTTAATAAGTGTGTAGTGGTAGCTCCTGGTGGCCTTAATTTGCATTTCCCAAAAGGGAGCCCTGGCAGCACAGTGGTTAAGAGCTTGGCTGCTAACCAAAAGGTCAGCAGTTCGAATCCACTAGCCGCTCTTTGGAAACCCTAGGGGCAGTTCTACAGGGTCGCTATGGGTCAGAATTGAGTCAACTGCAATGGGTTGGGTTGAGTTCAGTTTAATGGCTAAAGGTGTTGAGCATTTTTCATGTGCTTATTTGCCCTCCATATATCCCCTTAGGTGAAGTGTCTGTTCAAGTGTTTTCCTTATTTTATTCTACTGGACAGTTTGTTTTCTTACTGGTTTTGAAATTTTTTTTATAATTTCCTGAATTCAAGTCCTTTGTTAAATATGTGGCTTACAAAATTTCCATCTGTACTTTATCTTTTCATTCTCATAATAATGCCTATCACAGAGCAAAAGCTTCTAACTTTGATGGCATCCCTGGGTGGTGGAAATGGTTAAAAACTCAAGTACTAGCTGAAAGGGGGTGGTTTGAACCCACCCAGAAGCACCTCAAAAGACAGCCTGGGGATGTTCTTCCAAAAGGTCACATCCTTGAAAACCCTATGAAGCGCAGTTCTACTCTGCACACATGGGGTCACCATGAGTTAGAATCAACTTGATGGCAACTAATAACAACAATTAACAAAAGTTTTTTTTTAGATTGTGCTTTTGGTATCACATCTAAGAACTCTTTCCTGCTCCTTGAACCTGAACTAGAGGTCTTCTTCCAGGGGTCTCTCTGTCCATACTGATTGCCCAATTCCAGGTTCCAAGCACCCTTGAGTCTGGGCCAGGCATTACTGGAGTAAAAAAAAAAAAAAAAAGGGTAAACTTACTGCCAGTTTTCTGTTACATCAAATTCTGGTCATATTCTCTGATATGCCTGCTACTATTTACTTTTCTGAGTCCTCAAGTGGCTGCTCCATACATTCTTCTCAGGTTTTATAGCCTCATTCCGCGGGAGCAACAGGAGGTAATATGTTTATCCATCTACCCTGGAATCAGAACGTGACACCAGCTTTTTTAACATCTGACTCACAGTGGGTCAGCAGAAGTTTCTCACCTCCTCATCTTTCTTACCCATCCCCAGAAATTAGAATTCTAATTACAGAGGGGACTGGAGAAGTGAGCAGCACCTGCTGCAGCCACCACTGGCTGAGGTATGGTGGTGCTGCCTTCTCTAGCTGCCCACCCTATCTTTTTTAGTTGTTAAAGTTTATTTTAAAGTAAATTACAGACATCATGACATATCGCCCCTAAATATTTCAATACGTACATCTAAAAAGGATATTTTTCTGTATAACCACAATATCATTGTCACACTTAACCCAATTAGTAATAACTCCTTAAAACCCAGACTGTATTCAAATTTTTCTTACTGTCCCTGATATGTAACTGACCAACTCTTAATATCTTCCGGAATTATAACAGCATTGTAGAAGTAATTTTAGCTGACGAGCTGACATGTATTCAGAAAAGATCACAATCTCCTTCCTGTACAAACACAATCTCAACCCCCATATGTCTAATCTTAGCATTTTCTTGACATAACACTCCCCGCCCCCCCCATTAATATCCTGTCCTCTAGCAAGGACAAGAAATCAAGGAAATCAACAAATAATTTGCAAAATTTTTCATTAATAAGAAAGGGATTCATCTTTTTTTTTTTTCACTTCAAATCTCTGCCAACCAAAGGGCTCTCTCCTTTTCTTCTTTATTTAAATTGTGCTTCAAGTGAAAGTTTACAAATCAAGTCAGTCTTTCGTACGAAATTGATATACACCTTGCTGTATACTCCTAGTTGCTCTCCCCCTTATGAGACAGCACACTCCTCCTCTCCACTGTATATTCCCTGTGTCCATTCAACCAGCCCCTGTCTCCCTCTGCCTTCTCATCTTCCCTCCAGACAGGAGCTGCCCACCTAGTCTCATGTGTCTACTTGAAGCAAGAAGCTCACCCCTCACCAGTATCATTTTCTTAAAGCCCAGTCCAATCCCTGTCTGAAGAGTTGGCTTTGGGAATGGTTCCAGTCTTAGGCTAACTGGAGGTCTGGGGACCATGACCTCCGGGGTCCTTCTAGTCTCAGTCAGACTATTAAGCCTGGTCTTTTCACAAGAATTCGAGGTCTGCATCTCATTGTTCTCCTGCTCCATCAGGGATTCTCTGTTGTGTTCCCTGTCAGGGCAGTCATCGGCTGCAGCCAGGCACCATCCAGTTTTTCTGGTCTCAGGCTGATGTAGAGGGATTAATCATATTTTGCTCTAAATCTATTATTAGTAAAAATTAATTACATGTTGAATTAGAAATAATACTTTATGATAGTGTATTTCAATCTGCCAGTCATGACCAATTAGTGGATTGTAAAATCAATTTACTGAATCTGTACTAATATCTTTTATAAAAAGAAATAGGATAGAGAACAATAGACTAGCATAGAATAGAAATTTTCAAAGTACATTCCACATAGTAAGGGTGTTGCTTTATGACATTTTGTTTCAGACATACATTTGTAAATGTATGTGTTCTCAGTTGTGATAAAAATCTATTTCTTACTGTAAGTTGTGGTCAAGAATTTTGAAAGCCACAGCTTCACAGACAATTCAAAGTGGCCCTCTGTCTTAGAGGACTAGCCCGTTTTCCAACATCTACAGGGAATAAGTGGATCCAGAAGACCCAGTCTTTCCTTTTTCCTATATCTCTAGCTGACATGAGATTTCTTACAAACCCAGATATAAAGACAGAGTAGAACTGCACCATAGGGTTTCCAAGGTTGTAATCTTTACGGAATCAGACTGCCACGTCTGTCTGCCATGGAGCAGCTGGTGGGTTTTAACTACTGAGCTTCAGTTAGTAGCCAAGCACTTAACCATTTCACCACCAGGGCTCCTTAACCATCACAAAGTTCTCTAAAGCATCAGATGGTGGACCACAGGGAGAACATAAGGACACAGACAGAAATTAGGACACAGCAGGAAAGTGAAGAAGACACATGTATGGACCCTTCAACCATCAACCATATTAATAGGGCAGCATGCATAAGTGCAAAGATGAAAAGTAGTCGAACCATTTCCCTAGTGTAAACCACTGGAAATTATGCAGAGACAGTGGAAGTTAAAAGCTGAGCACTTGAGCTTTGGAGCCTGACCCTCTGGTTTCTATTTCCTGCTTCTTACTGGTTATGTGCCTTTAGGAAAGTTAATTTAGCTGAGCCTTGTTTTTCTCATCTGTAAACTGGGAAGAAAAAGAGTTATCATCTCATAGGTCTGTGGGAGGATTAAATGAGTAAGTAAATGTAAAGAAATTACATAGTTCCTGACCCATGGTAAAGATTCAGTAAAGTACCTGTGATTTTTAAGGGGTTTGCTGGAGATTAGGGGAGAGCAGGGAGTGTAATAAGATGACTAGATAAGGTAACATACAGTTACTTTTACAAAATAATTACAGTAACTTCATTAGGTAGATTTGATTCAAAATCAAGACAGCCTGGAACTGCTCACAACATTTTATTCTCAGTTAAACATGTCAGTTTCCCATTACATTGATTTGGCTGACATTACCTTAACTGATATGATATGCAGAGAAATTAATATGATTCAAATGTTGATTTTATAACATTAGTGTTCTTTATCTCATCTAAAATCCCATTTCAAAATTTCTACTTAACTATGTCTCTTACATTTGGAAACATTCAACCCATATGCTGAATGTCATCTTCTCCTTAGAGACACTGGTTATCTAGGGTGGGGAGGGGCCAAGCACTTAGAGACTACAGGGAGGAATGTGGGTTGCAGGGGTGGGAAGGCAGCTCTCAGTTGAGGGTGGCTTGGTGCCCAGACGCATGGTTCCCACATGGTCCCAGATTCCAGACAAGGGTGCTTGAGTGAATGGAAAGGGTGGATGTGCCTCATGGAAGCCCCTCTTTACTAGTAGGCACACCAGTCCTACAGGGAGATGCTCTTGTTAAATTACAGCCTGGAGGTTAGCCCCCCATTAAGTACACCTTTTCCTTTCTGCCTACCTTAGAGACAACTAACATGCAGAGAGTGATGCTATATTGTCATAGTTCCAGAGACTCATTTTCCTTTCCCGTCCTCCAAAGGTATGGGAGAGCAGGAACAAAGCACACTTTTATTGTCTTTTTTGTAACAAAGCCATTCGCCAAAATCATTACATAAGCCTGATTAGAAAATAATGTTGATCACATTTTATTTCCAATTGGTTACAGACCATTCCTAAACATATCAATTATAAACATTTAAACAGTATTTTAAATGCAAACCATTTCTAGAATTCAAAAGGACATCACTCTACCCTACCTTCTATATTATAAATTGGATGATGTTACTTTTGTCTCATTCTTAAACTTTACTTTTAATTATGGGTGTAAGCCCCCAGTCTTAGGGTAATTATACATGGATGCAAATACATTAGACTGCTTATCTTTTTATTCTCCTTTCCTGGAATCATTGTTCAAATGGACCCTCCTCTGACAACCTTTTGCTTGTCCCTGTTGCCCTATATCCAGTCCTACAGCATCCTTAAAAATCTGGAATTCAAAGGAAAGTAAGATGGAGAATGCATGTATATATGTATGTTTTACCCATTGCTGTTGAGTTGATTCCAACTCATAAAAACACTATAGAACAGAGCAGAACTGCCCATATCGGGTATCCAAGGCTATAATCTTTATGGAAGCAGACTGCCACATCTTTCTTCCTCGGAGCAGATGGTGGGTTGAAACTGCTGACCAACTGTTCGGTTAGCACTTAACCATTGTGCCACCAGAGCTCCTTGTACCTATGTATGACTATCCATATATTCTTAGAAGAATATAGCCAGAATGCTCTTTAAAAGCAAGGATGAAACTGCAACCAACAACACACAAACTCCAGAAGATAAGCTAGATAACTGGGATCTTCTAAAAATTAAACAGTATGCTCACCAAAAGACTTCACCAAGAGCAAAAAGAGAACCTACAGACTGGGGAAAAAAAAATTGGCTATTAAAATCAGACAGAGGTCTAGTCTCTAAAATCTAGAAGAAAATTCAACACCTCTACAAAAAAAAAGACAAACCAATTAAAAAATGCACAAAGGAAATGAACAGACACTTCACCAAAGAAGACATTCAAGCGGCCAACAGACACATGAGGAAATGTCCGCAATCACTAGCCATTAGAGAAATGCGTTATTGGCACAAATCAAAAAAACAGGAAATAACAATTGTTGGAGAGGCTGCAGGAAGATTGGAACTCTAATGCACTGTTAGTGGGAATGCAAAATGATACCACTGTTTTGGAAAACGATGGTGCTTCCTTAGCTAGAAACAGAAATACCATATGATCCAGCAATCCCACTCCTAGGAATATATCCTAGAGAAATAAGAAGCATCACACAAATAGACATATGCACACCCATGTTCATTGCAGCATTATTCACAATAGCAAAAAGATGGAAACAACCTAGATGCCCATCAACAGATGAATGAACAATCAAACTGGCACATACACACAATGGAGTATTATGCAATGATGAAGAAAAATGATGAATCTGTGAAGCATCTCATAACGTGGATGAATCTGGAGGGCATTACACTGAGTGAGATAAGCCAATCACAAAAGGACAAATATTGTATGAGACCATTACTATAAAAACTCATGAAAAGGTTTACACACAAAAAGAAACAATCATGATGGCTACGAGGGAGGGGAGGGGTGGGGATGGAAAAACACTAAATAGACAATAGATAAGTGTTAACTTTGGTGAAGGATAAGACTATATATAATACTGGGGAAGCCAGCACAACTTGTACAAGGCAATGTCATGGAAGCTCCATAGACACATCCAAACTTCCTGAGGGACCGAATTGCTGGGCTGAGGGCTGTGAGGACCATAGTCTCGGGGAATATCTAGCTCAATTGGCATAACTTGGTTTATAAAAAATAAGTTCTGCATTCTACTTTGGTGAGTAGGTCTGGGGTCTTAAAAGCCTGTGAGCAGCCATCTAGGATACTCCACTGGAAGAATGAAGAAAACTAAAAATACAAGGGAAAGATTAGTCCAAAGGACTAAGGGACCACATCTACCATGGCCTCCAACAGACTGAGTCCAGTACAATTAGATGGTGCCTGGCTCCACCACTGACTACTCAGACAGGGATCACAATAGAGGGTCCTGAATAGAGCTGGAGAAAAAATGTAGAACAAAATTCTAACTCAAAAAGAAAGACCAGACTTGCTGGCCTGATATAGACTAGAAAAACCCTGAGAGTATGGCCCCCGGACACCCTTCCAGCTCAGTAATGAAGTCACTCCTGAGGCTCAACCGTCAGCCAAAGATTGGGCAGGCCCATATAACAAAATGAGACTAAAGGGGCACACCAGCCCAGGGGCAAGGACTAGAAGGCAGGAGGAAACAAACAGGAAAGCTGGTAATAGGGAACCCAAGGTTGAAAAGGAGGAGTGTTGACATGTCATGGGGTTGTTAACCAATGTCATAAAATATATGGGTAGTAACTGTTTAACGAGAAACTAGTTTGTTCTATAAACCTTCATCTAAAGTGCAATTAAAAAAAAAAAAAGAAGCAAGGATGGTGAGACTATAGCTGACTTACTTTGGACATGTCATCAAGAAATACCAATTGCGAGAAAAGGTCTTCATGGTTGGTAAAGTAGAAGATCAGTGAAGACAAGGAAACCCTCGATGAACTGGATTGACACAATAGCCAAAACAATGAACTCAGGCTTACACTATGAAGACCGCGCAGGACCAGATAACATTTCATTCTGTTACGCGTAAGGTCACTATGAATTGGAGGCAACTCGATGGCAACTATCAACAACATCCATATCTGTGACTCCAGTGTTTATGGTTTGAAATAAACCACTTGTAATCTGAAACCCTACTATATAATAATTACTATTAATAACCAACTTCTATAAATAACTAACTTATAGGGAGAATATCACCACTTGTCTGTCAGTTTGTTGTACTGTGGTGGCTTGCATGATGCTGTGATGCTGGACACTATGCCATTTTACTTGAATCCACAATCAACACCCATGCAAGCAACAGTCAGGAAACCAGATGATGTATTGCATTGGACAAATCTGCTGCAAAAGACCTCTCTAAAGTGTTAAAAAGCAAAACTGTCGTATTGAGGATTAAGGTGCAACTGACCCAAGCCATGATGTTTTCAATCACCTCATATGCATGTGAAAGCTGGACAATGAATAAGGAAGACCAAAGAAGAATTGATGCTTTTGAACTATGGTGTTGACAAAGAATATTGAATATACCATGGGCTGCCAGAAGAACGAACAAATCTGTCTTGAAAGAAGTACAGCCAGAATGCTCCTTAGAAGTAAGGAGGGCAAGACTTGGTCTCACTTACTTTAGACATGTTATCGGGAGGCATCAGTCCCTGGAGGAGGACATCCGTCTTGGTAAAGTAGAAAGTCAGTGAAAAAGAGGAAGACCCTCGTCGAGATGGATTAACGCAGTGGCTGCAACAATGGGCTCAAACACAGCAACAATTGTGAGGATGGCGCAGGACCTGGCAGTGTTTCATTCTGTTGTACATAGGGCCACTATGAGTCAGGACCACCTAACAACAACAACAACAACAGGGAGAATAGAAAACTAAGGTAATTATATTCTATCTTTATGATAAATAATAAAGATTGCTCCCTGAAAGTCAGCTTCCTCATATCGAGTAGTTTAATAGAATAGAATTTTAAAAGAACGCTTCTTGAAAAATTATTGGGAGTGGAAAAATATCTACTTATTGCCATCAAGTCAATTTCAACTCATAGTAACCCCATAGGACACAGCAGAACTGCCCCCATTGAGTTTCCAAGGAGCGGCTGTTAAGTTCAACCTGGCAACCTTTTGGTTAGCAGCCGAGCTCTTAACCTCTGCACCACCAGAGCTCCTGGAAAAACATCTAACCCACAAATCCACTGCCATCAAGTCAATTTCGACTCATAGCAACCTTATATAGGCCCTGTAGGACAGAGTAGAACTGCCCCATAGAGTTTCCAAGGAGCGCCTGGTGGATTCAAAATGCTGACGTTTTTGGTTAGCAGCTGTAGCACTTAACCACTACACCACCAGGGTTTCCGGAAAAACATGTAGTACACCAAAAAACCAACCCACTGCCGTTGAGTCTATTCCAACTCAATGTGACCCTGTAGGACAGAGAAGAACTGCCACACAGGGTTTCCAAATCTTTAAGGAAGCAGACTATTACATCTTTGTCCTGCAGCGGGTGGGTTCGAACTGCTGACCTTTGGATTTGCATACAAGAACTCAACCACGGCACCACCAGAGCTCAGTCTGATTATAGCTGAATATATTTCCTTTACACTTCATGATGTTCTGTCAGTAGAGTTTTGAATGGGTAAGACTGTTTTCCTTTTTAAATTACTAATTTTAGAGATTATGCCAAGCCACAGTACTTCTTTATGTGCTACACATCTTTATTGCTACATTACATAAGAAATGTTGGTATCTTTCTTGCACCCTTATGCCTCTTATCTTGGATCTCTTCTTCCTAGCCTCACCCTTTTTCTTCATAGAAGCCATTTCCTGACTAAAATTAAAGGTATACCTTAATAAGCTTGCTGGCTTATCAAGAAGAAAATAAAAACCTTAATTAGAAATAAAATAATGAACTATGAAAGGCTGCCACTAGAGTTATAGTTCTTTAATATGAAAAAGACTTATTCTAATATTTTCATTTCTTTTAAAGTTTATATCTTTTTCACAAAAGGGTGACTTTTATGTACCTCCTCTTTTCACGTCATAGGAAATATCTCAACATAACATTTGTAGTGCATATTTTGTATCAGTCTGCCTTGACCTGGTTCAACCCAGGTGGACGACTATTTTTGTGGAGCTTGTTCAAATTGAATACTGACTTCTCTCACACAGAAACCACAAGTTTCAGCTTTTCATTGCTAATTTGAGACCAAATGATTATCTCCATCTTGTCAGAAAATTTCTGACAAACTTAAATATTTTGTGATTTTTCTGTTCTGTGTGATTGACCATTTTAGTTATCATTGACAGTCTTACCTATATCCGTCACAAAATAGTTTCTGTTAGAAGTCTACTTTATACAGGAACACTTTCAGCCAATGATTTGAGCCCCTTTATCTGTAAATAACTAAAGGCTTTTCTCTGTCGCCAGTGAGAACCATCTTAAGATACACATGGGCTTCCATGCATTGGACCAGATTCATCTCAACAGTTCCACCCATTTTTGGCACCAAACGCCTGATCCTAAAAATGCCTAAAAATGGTCTCAATTCAATGGGAGTCATATGATCAGGTCATCTGCTCCAAAATACCTCCCTCAGGAGCCTGCCAAAATCCTCTGGAAACTGTAAGGCTTTATGTAAGTGCGGGAAAGCTTCTCCACACTGCAGCAGGTGTGGTGCAGTGGTTAAGAGTAGGTGAGTAGATTTTACAACCTCGGTTCAGATCGTGGTTCCAATTGTGTGACTCTGGGCTTTACCTCCCCGTGCCTCCATTTCTTCATGTACTGGTATTCTCTGTTTACCCTTCTGCCCTGCCTGACCCTTAGAGCTTGTATCACCCAGACTCTTACGCCCTCAGGCTTTTGGTTGTTTCAGCTAGTGGGAGACCAGAGGAAGGAAAGAGAGAGCAGTTAGGGCATGTGTTCCCCAAACAGCTCACTGATCTCCCAGTTGTCCGCTTCACCTGTTACCCTCACCACTCACACCTCTAGGGTTCTGGCAGTGGTCACATCGTTTTATGACTGCAGAAGGTTTCTTAGAGTAGCTCCTCTTTGAAAGCCCCTGATTTCATCAGGCTCTAATAGTGCCATTTCTTCTGCTTGCCCTTTCAGTGTAGGGGTGAGAACAGCTTCCCACAGCTGCCAGTTTCCTGAGTGCCTCATTCTCTTTGGTTTATTCCATTGAATTGACTTACTTGTCTGACAATAGTCCCTTCTTTGATTTTCTTCAGAATGGTATCTGTGTGTGGCTTCTATTTCTTGCTGGGGTTTTGATTAACAAACCTTGTAAAGCTGCTGTGAGGATTAAGTAAGTTAATACATGTAAAGTGCTTAGAATGTGAGCCCTGGTGGTGCAATGGTTAAGCACTCACCAGCTAACCACAAGATTGGCAGTTTGAACCCACCCAGCAACTGCTCTGTAGGAGAAAGACCTGGTGATCTGCTTCCTTACAGCCTTGGAAACCCTATATGCGGCAGTTCTCCTCTGTCGCATGGGTTGGCTATGAGTCAGATGACACCTAACAACAACAACAAAGTGCTTAGAACAGTATGGGGTGCAGATTAAATCCTATGTGTGGGTTAGCTTGTTGTCACTAAGGCTGCCCTGCCTTCTTTTCCTATCAGTTCTGGAAGACACAACACTGAGGCTGCCAGAAAAAGATAGGGACTCTATCTCTAGAAAGCCTCAGGTATCTGTAAGGCCTCCACCAGCTTCCCTCTATGAGGCTATCGGCACAGGCTGGGATGGGAAACCTAGGGTGAAACTGACTCAGATATGGATGGGGAGAAAGCAACGACGGGCTAGGGGCTGAGGAAGAGCAGGAGAACACATCAGGCGATCTAAACAAGTAAACAGATGTAGGCGGAGAGATTTGGCCATTCAGGCAGGGTTTGGTTGGTGGGAACTAAAAGCAAGAAGTGGCTGGATGACAGGATACTTAGGGGTATGGGAGAGTGCAGAGAAGGATAAAATGCCCAAGACAAACTTCCCCTACTTCACAACTTGGCCTAGGGCCAGCCTGGCTGCTGTCCAAGTTTCTGAAGACCAGGTGGACCTCAGTGTTTTGAACTAACAGGATCTTATCTAAAAGAGTGCCAGCTGGCAGAGTTCACACTCACATATTTATACTGGTGAAATCTGGTTTGGCCAGGAAGCACAACCATTCTTTATTAACAGGATCGAGGGTGTAAACACAGGATCAAGAGCTGTGTACAGCAGTGGTTAAAAGTGCAGGCTCTTAGGTCACCCTGACAAGATTCAAAATCAACCTCACCACTTTCTAGCTGTGCAGCGCTGGGCAGTCATGGAGACTCTAAGCCTCCGATATTTAATCTGTAAAAATGATGTTAATAACAGACTCTACCCTCAGAGCAGTTAAACCAAACCCGTTGCGTCAATTCTGACTCATAGCGACCCTGTAGGACACAGTAGAACTGCCTCATATGGTTTCCAATGAGTCCCTGGTGGATTTGAACTGCTGACCTTTTGGTTAGCAGCCATAGCATTTAACCACTACACTACCAGGGTTTCCATTATAAAAGAAGGAGGAAGTATTTTACCAACCCTTTCTCCTTTTCTCACAATAACAGATCCACAAAATCCAGACCCAGAAAAGCTACAATCATTAGCTAAAACTAGGGTAGGCCCCTGCTCCTTAGCATAATAGCGTAGTGGTTTAAAAGTCAAGTTCTGGAATTGGCCCAATCTGAGTTCAAATCCCAGCTCTGCTACTTGACTTTTTTGACCTTTGGGCAACTTACTTTATCTCATTAAGCTTCAGTCTTATCTGTAAAATGGTAGAAACAGTAGTTCTTACCTCAAAAGATAGATATGAATTTTAAGTGAGATGATGCATGTAAACTTCTCAGCAAATATCGACTCTCATTATTAGTTTACTAGCAACAGATGGAACTTGTGAGGGTTCTAATGTTAAATAAAGTAAGAAGGCACCCCTTAGAACATTCAGGAGCTTTTACAATAAAACATTCTGCTATATTAAAAGAACGATTGGTTGGAAAGGAACACGAAGAAAATTTCTGGGGTTATAAAAATGCTAAATTTTTGTTTTGAGTGATAGTCAACACAGGTATATACAATTGTCAAAACTCATTGAATCGAACACTTAAGACCTGTGCACTTTATTGTACACAAATTATGCCTCAAATTAAAAAAAGAAAAATAACTGTTGTGAAACCTGCTCTGGATTTAAGATTTTATTCTATCTGACTCTCTATGTGAAGCCTAGAAAATGTCTTTGATAACATTTAGGGAAGAGGCGAGGTAGATGCTGCTCGTCTGTACTGTGCACAGTCAAAGGCTCTGTCATTAAAACTACTGTTTCTGCTCAAAATTCTTTCATTAGAAACCAGCAAGGCCACAGGAGGTCCTAGTTGTATCGTTCATCAGATCCATGGAATAGTGAATCCAGGGCTTCTCTTCACTGATCTTACTTAGGGTGTAATCTATAAATGACTAGATAAATTGCTAGAATAAAATCACAGCCACCCAATGACCTATTGGCACTTACCATGAAATATTTATTAAATGTGGTTGTATTCATGTTATATAGGAATAAGGCATGCATACCTGATGAAATAAAGACAGAGAACGTGAATGGATGGATGAATGAATGAACAAACAAGCTTTTACTGAATGGCTACCACGCATCACCTTGATTATTTAATTCAATCCCCACAAAAAAAGTTGTGAAGTAGAGGTTTTTATCTCTACAGATAAGAAAACCTATGCTTAGAAGGTGAAGCAATCAGCCTAAGGTCATATAGCTAGATCATAACAGAGATAGGCCCTCATATAAATTTGATTATATCCTAAATAACATCTATTTGTTACAGATAATATGTTTTCCTAAGAGCTCCCATTAATTTGGTAGTGCTTGTATGCATTATTTAGCATGCATCAAAAGGATTTGTCTTTGCTCCAAATGCCATCCCAGCTACCTGTTAGGAAATTAACCAGAAAGTTAGGTAGGATACACTTTGGAAATATTAGTCAATGTTTTCCTCTAATATTTCTCTTCTTCTTTTTTTATACTCTTTCAAACATCGGCAAAGTTGTTCTGAGTTCATTGCTCCCAGGCAGCGCAGGTTAACAGAAAGCAAAGACAATGAGCTTCTTTTGGCTTTTGAGTCTCCAAAACCTAGGCCTCAAGGGGAAAGGGAAAGATTCAGGGCATTAATAAGATTTAGAAGCTAGTTGGTAATTCAAAGAAGAGTTTCCACCCAAGATTACGGAAAGATTTCCCAGGTATGAGGAAAGCAAACGAGTTAGAAAGAAGTCAGAACACTGATGCTAATCCCTCAGAAGGGATAACTCCCATCTCCTTCCCTTCCTGTTTGAGTCTCGGATGGTGTTATGGTTGAATTGTGTTCTCCAAAAATATGTGTCAACTTGGCTAGGCCATGATTCCCAGTACTGTGTGATCATCCACAATTTTGTCATCTGATGTAATTTTCCTATGCATTGTAAATCCTACCTCTGTGATGTTAATGAGACAGGATTAGAAACAGTTATGTTAACAAGGCAGGACTCAATGTATAGGATTGGGTTTTGTCTTAAGCCAATCTCTTTTGAGATATAAAAGACAGAAGTGAGCAGAGAGGAGAGGGACCTCATACCACTGAGAATGCAGCACTAGGAGCAAAGCATGTCATTTGGACCTGGGGTCCCTGCTGCTGAGAAGCTCCTAGACCAGGGGAAGATTGATAACAAGGACCTTCCCACAGAGCCAACAAGAGAAAGAAAGACCTCCCCGGGAGCTGGCACCCTGAATTTGGACTTCTAGCCTCCAAGACTGTGAGAGAATAAATTTCTCTTTGTTAAAGCCATCCACTTGTGGTATTTCTGTTGTAGCAACACTAGATGACTTCGACAGATGGGAAGAAGGGATTACCAAAACTCCAGTTTGGCCTGATCCCAGAACAAAAGGAATGAGTGAGAACAGCCTAGAAGAGAAATGACTGTGAGATGTGTGTCTAGTGGACAGATGTTGAGGGTGTAGGAGCTGGAGTGGAAGGTTTATTGTGTTTCCAATGTAGGCCATCACGGTGGAAGCCCACATGGACGAATGATGACCAGAGACCAGATTCGAAGCCTATACTCCCATGCCCCACTTCTTGTCACTGGGAACATCCTCCAGAATTTAGCTGTAACCCCAGAGAAAGAGAGGTTTCCCAAAGTGACAGAGATTAATTTTGCTGCACTGGAGGAATGGGGGCTCAAAACAGAAATCAGAGACTGAGTGGCTAAGTGCTCCACCGCTAACCTAAAGTTCTGCAGTTCAAACCCACCAGCAGATCTGCAGAAGAAAAGACCTGGTGATCTGCTCCCATAAAGATTACTGCCTAGGAAACCGTATAGGGCAATTCTACTCTGTCCCATTGGGCTGCTATGTGTCAGAATCTACTGGACAGCACACAACAACATAGAAAAATAAACATCGATTTACTGCAAACTTGTTTGCAGATAGGCATTCATATTGCTACAGTTGTATCTGTACCAGATACTCAAACTTCAGATAAAACCAAGAAAGGAACAGTATGTGATGCTTAAAAATAGAAATCTAGAGGAAAAAAGAAACTCATTAAGGACAAAATGTCCCTTTCAACTTGGCCCCTGCTTTTAATGCTATCACAATCGCTGTGGACATCCTATTTGTTTTGATAGCCCATGTTTATCTTTGCTTGAACTTTCCTGGACCTTACTCCTTCTGCTTGTACCCTTCAGAGTCTCCATGGTTTTAACTTTTGTCCTATGACTTGTTTACTTTGAAGCAGAAGTGTTTAAAGTGAGAGTCAGCATAATTTTTTGGTTGAATCTTTTGCAAAAACCGTCCTATCCAAAATCAGCCATAATACTTTTTGTGGCTCATTTCTGCATCCTCCACACTCCACAATGGCTCCTTAGTTCTCGCATAGTCTCCAGTTTCCCACGCATCATGTCACGAAATGACCTAGGTAGCCATCCTAGACGAGGAAAAAAAACAAATTGAGGGGGTGACCACCAAGCCAATTTCTTTAAAGAAACATCGTCACTTGAACCATTGGAGATGGACTGGGTGGGCCACCCTGGCAGCTGTTGTTCCAGGTCTTTCATATTTACTTGTCAGGCAAAAGGGAAAAAGAAACCAAGGACAGGATTCCTTATTGAAGGCAGGCAAAACCATCCCCAGAAACTGGGGATGGATTGGGAAGGGAGATTAAGTGATGCCAATTCCTACAAGGTTTTTCTATAAATGAGTATAGATGGAAGCAAAACTGGACATAAGACACATCAGACAGAGCCCCATTTACTATTAATCTAGGACAGGAAATACCACAGACCAGGGAAATATTATAAAACTCATTAAAAATGGGCAGAGAAGTTAGGAACACCAGGGTCTAAATTCTCTCTTAGAAATCACAATTATATTGGCTTTTTAAAGGCCCTGAGATGACCTGCAATAAATAAACCTTTTAACTTTGTTTCGGCCAGAATTTGCAAGATTATTTGAACACAAAACACTTTTTAGCTGCCTATTAACACCCTGAAAAACAAGTCTCACTGAACACCAGTTTGGGAACTACTGATGAACACTTTTTTCTTTCTTCTTCTTTTCTTTAATTTGATAACCTTCCAAAGTTTGGATTCATTTTTCATTTTTACCCCATATGCTCATTTCAATTTAGTTCCAAGTGATTACAAATTATATT
Organism: Loxodonta africana; assembly: GCF_030014295.1. Taxonomy (NCBI): domain Eukaryota; kingdom Metazoa; phylum Chordata; class Mammalia; order Proboscidea; family Elephantidae; genus Loxodonta; species Loxodonta africana. The sequence goes on along the minus strand of NC_087345.1, from coordinate 111,705,156 downwards.
TTATATCAAGGGTTCTTTGGTGGTACATGGAAAGGAAGCGGAGAGAGGCTAAAGAATTAAATTCATTTCAGTAGAAGACCCAGGTGGAAGAACAGGTAACAGCAGATGAAGCAATCACTGGGTCTAAAGAAGGGAAAGATAAAGGTGTACAACTTAGAGAGTCCTGCCTAATTTTCCGACTTCAGTTTATTGAACCTGTCAGCAAAGGAGCTCAGGAGCAGATATTTTGTTAACAACCACTCAGACCTGTTTAATACATTGGCAAAGTAGGGAGACACAAATGTATTTGTTGTGAGAAGCAATTGAGAACATCCATCTAATATAAAATACTAAATATTCATTTAACTGGACTTACCACATTACTCAATTTTACAAACTAAGGCTGTACCTGGCTCATAGTAGGAACTCAACAAATGTTTTCTGAACTGATATTATCTCTTATATATTGATTCGACAGCACTGGGGTTTTTTTATATGGATTTTAGTCTAGGCTTCTTATTAGTTCTCTTTCTACATCAAAGATAAAATTTATAAATGCTGATTATAAGTTTTTTGTTCGCTTGTTTGTTTTACAAAAGCAACTTCCTGAGAGCAAAGAGATTGAGAGCATGGGCTCCCGCATTAGACAAACCAGAAGTTTTATTCTGACTTTGGTCCTCATTAGCCATGTGAATTTAGTCAAGCTGATTAGCCTCTCTGAGCTTCTATATCTTCACCTATAAAATTGGGATAATAACAGTGTTTAACTCATAGGACTGTCATTAGGATTATATGACACAATGCAAACAAAGTTTTTAGCACAATGCCTGACATATGCACAAATATGCATAGCTATCGGTAGAATCATTGCAAATTAGTGACTGGGATAGAAATAGACACGAGTAAAAAATCAAAATGTATAAAGGAATAGAATGATGAGATGATCCAATTAAGAGAAACAGAAGCTTTTCCAAGATTAGGCAAGAAAGAGCTCCTAGAGGCTCCTGAAAGGAACCTGTGGGGAGGCATATATGCCAGATCTACATTTAATAGTTGATTCTATTTTACATATTTATTAAGTGCTTGCTCTGTGCAGGCACTGTTCTCGGTACTAGGGACTAACAGCTAGCAAAGCAGTGTTTTTATTCTAGTAAGGGATAAAAATAATACACAAGCAAAGAAGAAAATATATATATATTTCTTACAGTAATAAGAGTTATTAAGAAATTAAAACAGGACAATGGGATAAAGAGAGATGACAGTCGTGTTTTAGATAGAAGAGTTAGAGCACAGGGCTGCATGATGAGAAAAAGTCAGCCATGTGGAATCAGGGGAAACAGCATCCCAGGCAGTGGGGACAAGTATAAGAGCTTGACATAAAGAAGGCCAGTGTGCCTGGAGAGAAGAGAGGGTGGTAGGAGATGAAGTCTAAGACGGAGGCAGAGGCCAAGCCATGGAGGGCTTGGTAAGTCCTAGGAGGAAATCTCTAAGTGTGGTGAGAGGGCAATGGAAAATTCTTCTCCCACCTAGTTGCCCTCTCCCCTATGCTCCTGCCATTTTCCCCATTACAGGCCAGGAGAACGTTGTGGTCTGATTTATATTTTAAAAGTACTACTCTGGCAGATGTTTTGAGAACAGACCTTTGCAGGGGAAGGGGAAGATGGGAAGTAGAAGTAAAGAGACCAGTTATAAGGCTTTTGCATGGTCCAGGAAATAGATAATGGTGTTTTGGACTAAGATAGTGATAAGTAGTAATGCCGACATATGGCTGGATTAGGAGTATACTGTATTTTGAAACTAAAACCAACAGGATTTGGATGTCAGCCAAGGTGAGGGGCCAGGTTTGGTTCCCAGACAGGCCACTTTTACTTGGAGACTCACGTGAATGGATAAAATGTGCCTGAGGATGGGTTTAAAAACTGAACGTGGCTAACCTGAAAACCAAACAGAAAAAATACGAACACGTGAATGAATATTGTTTTGAACAGTGAAAATTGAACCTGTCATGGAATGAATAATAACAACAAAATCCTCAGGTTAATCAAGCTATTTTAACCTAACAAAAAGATCCACATAAAGCACAAAGTCGCATCTAATTTTAAAAGCTACATACAAAACAGGAGTCCCTAAGTTAATAGTGAAAGCCAGTTTGCTTTCCTCCTTATGTAAAGATGAGTTCAAAATGAAATCACCTGACTACAGTTGGATAGGTCCTCCTCCTGGTGACTAGAAAAATTGCCTCTGGATATACATATGCTAAGCGATATGTGATAATTTTGCCCTGGGCAAAATGTATGAGGTTGTTGTTGTCTACTGTCAAGTTGATTCATAGTGATCCTACAGGACGTAGTAGAAGTGCCCCATTGGGTTTCCTAGGCCAAAATCTTTATGGAACCAGATGGCCAGGTCTTTTCTCCCACTGAGCCACTGGTGCTTTTGAACCTCGGACTTTCACTTAATAGCTGAGTGCTTAACCATTGCACCACCAGGGCTCCTATGTATGAGGTAAGCCATGTTATAGTCGTTATCTTACTTGATGCCTAACTCACTTTAACCCAGACTACGGCTAGCGCCCCCAGGGCCCCTCCACAGCATCCCATCTACAGGCTATACCCCAAGAGACAGCATTTCATTTTCCTGGCACTCCTCAAAACATTGTTCCTGTTATGTCCCACTCTCTAAGACAACTTCTTTGTGTGAGCTGGCAATGTGTGGTAAAGGGTCAGGTCCTTAAAACTTAGTTCCCTAAAATAATGTAATGTTTTTAACTAAATAAAGTTTTATTTTGTTTTGTTTTCAATAAGAGGATAAATATAAAATTTTCAGAGAGGACTAGTGACAAGAAAGGCAAGTTAAGTAGAAGAATATGGTTGAAGATCTGAAAAAAATAAAGATTTTCCATCACAGCAGGCAATCCTGCTAAGTGCTGTGCCCACTATATTTCCCTGCCCCATTAAAGCCTTACACTTTCCCGCTCCCGCACCCTCCTTCACGTTCTTCCCCTCAGGGAGGAGTGAAGTTTGCCAGGATCTGCTGACTAGAGAAAACAATGTAGGGTGAGCCGGCCAGGGCCCCGGGCCAAAGTGAAAATATACCAGGCTTAGGTGTCTCCAGGAAAGGGGCAGAAGAAACCTTAGAGGCCTGGATTCAGGCTTCCATTACAGACAGAAGAGGCAGGGTCAAAATTTATTTCCTGGCACAGTCACCAAGGAGACAGTTGCCAAAACACTTCACTGTCCAACTCTGCTTCTATGCCCAGAACTCAAACAAAAACAACAAAAAGAAGTGCAGGTGCTGACAAGCAGCACAGAGAAGTGAGTGCCGGCACAGTCTGCCAGCACTCAGGCTTGGCTTCTGAAGAAGATCCACATGGTCTTTTAGGCATTTGCCTCTCCTTAGCACTTCAATGGAAGTGCTACACATTATTTAACTGTTATTCCTGGGAAAACCCTAACACATTTTAATGCCAGAGACATTCCTGCTCAATTACAAGCCTGTGTATTGATGGGCTTTTTCATCTGTAAATAAATGTCTTATTCATTCATGTGGCTGTGATCATAAATGGGCATGCTCAGAGCTGACGATGAAGACCCAAAATATTCTTTACATGAGGAGTCCATTTTTAAAGCAAGATTATTTTTGTAAATGTGAAAAATACACACTAAATTTGATTTCTTAGTCCCAAACCAAAAGTTTTCTTCATTTCTTCCTTGTATAAGAGCTCCACATGCCAGGAAAATGTACTAATGTTTCATGTATTAAACAACTTCCTTCGATATATTTGAAACCTCTCTGAAAAGTTAAAAAGAATCAAATAATTATATTTTCATTTTTATTCCCGCCACCTTCCCTACCCTACCCTGCCCTCCATCCCCTTTATGCCAGGTAGGTAATACTATGATCACTGTCTTATATGCTCTGTTGTAACGTATACGTACAATTCTGAATGAAAAAGCTCAATGTGTAACCAGCAGTTCTTTCAGTAGTGTGGACACAGACATGGTTTTTTAGGTAGCAGCTTCTACAGCTCCTATCCTGGCACTCACCCTACTCTAACAATGGAATTGCCTCTTATCTGGGTCCTTCACTGCCGGACTGTGAGTCAAGAGGGAGAGGTGGGATTTATCTTGCTTACTGTTGTATCGCTAGCACTGAGAACAGTGCCAGACCATGGCAGACACACAATAAATTATTGAATAAGCAGCTGTTTGTGAGATCTTTTATGTGGGCCTGGAATTGGGAGTTGCTCTTCCTTTAAGGGAGAGCTCCATTCAACTCTTTTCCGAGAGATAATGGACATTTCTAATAGGAGCCTATAGTAAATCAAAGAAATGATAGCATTTTTAAACTGGGAGAAATCATGGTCTCTGTGAGGCTGTAGGAGGCTGTGCTGGGTATGAAGTTTCCTTGTTTTGGTTGGTTCGGAAGCTCTCACTAAAGCAGGCTTTGTTGTATTCCACAGAAGTAGAAACATTTGCCTTTTTCTAGGAACGTGGTGTTTACCATCTTGATGTTGGCATTGAGAATAGTTTGTTCACATAACTTCCAAAGCGAACTATTTTTCAGAAATGGTCTCAGAAAACACCACCTGTCTCTGCCTTCAGGGTCACTGAGAGAGTCAAAAGCAAAGAAAGGAAGACAAGGAGGAATGTTTTCTCTGGGTGTTAGCATGGCACACTGACTATATCCATCCGTGAGCACTTAACACCTTCCTATCCAGCATCAAAAGCTAACTCCTCCCAGAGTAGATCTCAGACTTACATCAGTGTAATGTGTTTATTAACATTAAGTTACTAGGAGGGATGTCATCCAAGCCCCTTTTCAAATTCACACTTCACATTTCAAAGTCAATGATAACAGATCTTGGATATAAGTCCTTAACACTTTTTTTTTTTTTTAACACTAGCAAGTGTCAGGTTCTATGTTCCATGTATGTCACAAAGGCCTAAAGGAAATAAATACCACCCCACTTACTTTTGTATCAAAAATCAAATGCTATTTATAAAAATAAATTGTATTCAACTTGAAATTTTTCAAGGCTATTCCATTTCCAGCAGCACAGGAGATTAGATGCCTAAATGACTCTCCCAATGAAAACAAATAAAAAGTTGGATCTTTTAAAATTCCTGAGATAGCAAGAAAGTAAGAAATACTCAGATCTTCCAAATTAAGTAAAAGCAGGCACTCTAAGAGGTAAGCAAACTTTCCCTGAAGACTTTGATGCCTGCATGGAAAAGGAAATGAAGCATAAGGCCCAGCAAAGGGGAGAAATCCAAACTGGGCCCCCTAAAGGCTACATCATCAGTGTGTGGGTGTCTTAGTTATCTAGTGCTGCTATAACAGACATACCACAACTAGATGGCTTTAACAAACAGAAGTTTATACTTTGACAGTTTAGGAATCTGAATTCAAGGTGTTAGCTCCAGGGGAAGGCTTTCTCTCTCTGTTGGCTCTGGGGGAAGGACCTTGTCATCAATCTTCCCTTGGCCTAGGAGCTTCTCAGTGCAGGGACCCTGAGTCCAAAGGACATGAACGCTCCTGGTTCTTCTTGCTTGGTGGTAATGAGGTCCCTCTCCTCTCTGCTTGCTTCTCTCTTTTATAGCTCGGGAAACTGACTCAAGACATAACCTAATCCTGTAGATTGCATCCTGCCTTATTAACATAACTGTCTCTAATTCTGCCTTATTAACATCATAGAGGTTAGAATTTACAACACAGAGGATAAATGCATCAGATCACAAAATGGAGGACCACCACACAATACTGGGAATCATGGCCTAGCCAAGGTGACACATTTGGGGGGGGGCGACACAATTCAATCCATAACAGGATGTAAAAGATAAATTCTGCTTCACTGAAGGAGACAGGAAATAAACTTGCCTGTCTTAACATTTGTTATGAAAAGAAGGGAAAAATCTCTCCTGAGAATGCATAATCAAAAGCTGACTTTCACAGGGATTTACAGCCTGAATTCATACTGCCTCTGTGATGATAAGAAAAAAAACAAAACTTAAGCAAAAAATGTTATTTAAAGTGGTGATACTGCCCTTACATGTATGGCAGAAAAAAATAAAATTCAGGCCTCAAAAATCCCCATAGATGAAGTTCCAAGGAAAAGGAGTAGCTCATAGTTAAATATCACAAAACACACAAGGGAGCAGGGTACCACAAAAAAGACACAGCAGAAAAAACAAGGAACAAAGACTCACAAAGTCTTCTGATATTGCAATTATCAGACACACACACACAAAACAGTGATATTTTAGGAAATAGAAGAGAACACTCAAAATATGAGTAAAAAAACAAGAGACTCTAAAAATGAACAAAAAGATTTTGAAAAGAACCAAACAGAATTCCTAGAAGTGAAAAATCGAATCAATAAAAATAAAAAAAAAATTGAAAAAAAAAAAAACAGTGGACAGGGTAATGGCAGATTAGTTACACCTGAAGAGCTAACTTGTTAACTGGAAGAAAGAGAGGAAGAAGTCTAGAATATATCCCAGGCAAATATGAAAAATATGAAATAAAACTTAAAAGAGCTGGATTGTAGAGTGAGATCTAATGATCACTCCAGAATGAAGTAGTAGAATAGGAAAGAAGTAATATTTGTCAAGATAATGTCTGGGAATTTTCCAGAATTGTTAAAAAGACACAGATCCTGGGAGACCAAAAAAAAATAAGGAAAATTTTTTAAAAATCTGTATCTTGACATACCTGCAAAATACCAAAAGAATTAGAAGGTCTTAAAAGCATGCAAAGAGAAAAGACACACTACCCACAATGGAATAGTAATTTGGCTGACAACTGACTTTTCAGCCGTCAGGATGGAAGCCAGAAAGCAGTGAAATAATATTGCCAATAGATGAAAACAACTGTTAATCTGTTATTCTACATCCTTTAAGAACTACGAGAAAATAGTTTTTCAAACTAATAAACACAGAGAATTCACCGCCAAAATATCCCATTAAAAGAGATTCTAAAGAAAGGATTGAGTTACACTGAGATGCTGAACAAAGACATTGGTAATATGTGGACAAAATAAAACAACATTGACTATACAAAGCAATAGTAATAATGTCTAATGATGCCTAAAACACTGCTAGTTAATTAGTTAGTTGCCATCAAGTCAACTCCAACTCATAAAGGCCGTATGTATAACAGAACAAAATGTTGCCTGGTCCTGTGCCATCTTTATGATTTTGTATGTTTAAGTCCATTACTACTGTGCCAATCCATCTCGCTGAGGGTTTCCCTTGTTTTTGCTGGCCCTCTACTTTACCATCCATGATTTCCTTTCCTAGTGATTGTTCTCTCCTGAAGAAATGTCCAAAATAAGTAAGCCAAAGTCACACCATCCTCACTTCTAAGGAGCATCCTGGTTGTATTTCTTCTACGACTGATTTGTTTGTTCTTTTGGAAGTCCACAGTATATTCAATATTCTTCGCCAACACCACAGTTCGATTGCATCAATTCTTCTGTTTTCCTTTTTCATTTCAAGATTTCACATGTATATGAGGCAATTCAAAAGACCATGGCTTGGGTCAGGTGCACCTCAATCATCAAAGTGACATCTTTAGGAGTTATCAAAATTAAAGCATTCTTAGGTCTTTGTACTGGGGGTAAAATATTGAATAACTTTAGACTCTATAAAGTATTCACATTAAAATAGTCTTGAACAACCACCAAAATAAAAGACACAGAATATATTACTTCAAAGTTAGTGTATGTAAAAAAGTCAAATAGGACAAAGGAGGAAATAATCACTTTGAAAGATGGCAATGGGGAGAAGAGAGCAGAAAATGTACCACAAAGAGAAAGCACATAAGATTTATTTCTACAATCTTAATATTTCAATAACCATAATAAATGTAAATGTATTAAATTTCTTCATTAAAAGAAGGTAAATGTCAGACTGGAATTTTAAAATAACTTAGCTATTTAAAACTGAATACACCTAAACATAAGAACAACAGAAAGACTGAAAATCAAAGAAAAAAAAAACTCATAATCAATGAAAAACATAATTCGAGGTTTGCGTTTTACCTGCAATTTATAGTTTTGGAGTTAGGCTAAGTGGCCCCAATTTAAAAAAAAAAAGAAAGAAAGAAACCCCATTGCCATTGAGTCAATTCTGACTCATAGCAACCCTACTGTGGCCCCAACAGTCACTGTAAATAAGAGTTACTAAGCAACCATTACATTCAATGCCTCTAACTACCTGTTGCTGGAGTTCTGAGAGAAGCCAAAGAAGTGACCTTAATCTTTACACTCTCAAAACTTCATGAATTTTCTAGCCATAGATTTTCTACTGGCCTGGTTTATAGACCTTCCATAGATCTTTTTAAAAATACCTTAAGTCAAGAATTTGAAACTATCTGGGGACCATGGTTTTAGGGGACATCTAGGTCAATTGGCATAATAAAGTTTATTAAGAAAATGTTCCACATCCCACTTTGGTAAGTGGCATCTGGGGTCTTAAAATCTAAGATGTATCAATTGTTCTCAATCCACTTGGAGCAAAGAAGAATGAAGAACAAAGACACAAGGAAAATATTAGCCCAAGAGACAAAAGTGCGGCATAAACCAGAGACTCCACCAGCCTGAGACCAGAACTAAATGGTGCCCAGTTACCATCAAGGACTGCCCTGACAGGGAATACAACAGAGAGCCCCTGAAAGAGCAGGAGAAAAGCGTGGAGCAGATCTCAAATTCATATAAAAAGACCAGAATTAATGGTCTGACTGAGACTGGAGGACACCCCGAAGCCATGGCCTCCTGACACTCTGTTAACCCAGAACTACAACCATTCCTGAATCCCGCTCCTCAGAAAAGATTAGACTGGGCTATAAAACATAAAATAAAACTTGTGAAGAGTATGCTTCTTAATTCAAGCAGATACACAAGATCAAATGGGCAGCTCCTGTCTTGAGACAGGATGAGAAGCCAGGGAGGGACAGGAACTTATTGAAGGACACAAGAAACCCAGGGTGGAAAGGGAGAGTGTGCTGTCACATTATAGGGATTGCAACTAATGTCACATAATAATGTGTGTAGATTTTTGTATGAGAAATTAACTTGAGCTATAAACTTGCACCTAAAGCCCAATTCAAAAAAAAAAAGAATTTGAAACTATGGGATTATTCTCCATGCTTGCTTCTTCAATCATCCTTCTCACCAAAAGGAACACAGGCTAACTCCTGGCAAAGCTTGCTTTAATGGAATTCTCTTTGCCATAACTTGTTGCAGGGAATAGCTAGACCCCACAAATTCCTACACATATAAGTGGACAATAGCTTTCTAACAGGCTCAATCACATATTCTTAAGTTATTCAGCAAACTATCTCTAGGAGCACTTTAACAGTGTGTATTGTGAAAAAAAAAATTTTTTTTTTTTTTTTATTGTGAAAGAGAATTTTAAGCGTTCAGTCTCTTCAAACCTCTGGAATTGCTGAAGTGATTTCCTCCTAAGAGCCAAATAAGTAAGTGTAGTTACTTCTATTAATTCTCTTATGATTGCCACAAGGGAGAATGATCCAACAGAATAATATTTCTGTCACCTGTAAACACAAAAATCATAAAATGCAAGGACCAAAGGGGACCTTAGGGAGCTTCTAGTCTAATCCTAATTTAACAACTGCAAAATCTGAGACCCAGAGAAAGGGAGTGATTTTCTCAAGGTATTAATTGCAAAAGGGTCTCCTACCTCCCTCCAGTCCAGAACGTTTCTCACTCAACCACTTCCCAGTCACCATTCTGTTTTTAAAGCATTAGACACCTAATAAGAACACAAACTGTTGAATGAAGGGAACATCCTATTTTCAGGACTCATCAAAATGATGGATTGTAACTTTCTTGGGTCATTAACTCCAAGATGCTACAGTAAAACGAAAGGCAGCTTATCCAGATCCCCGTTCACTTTTGGAGACACGCATGCATTCTCTCCTGCCATTGTCATTCTGTTCACAGGGAGCTCAGATACCAGCCTTAACAGATGTGGGAAACCTGTGGTGGTGACAGTCATTCCGATACCGTCTGCACTAATTTCCCCAAGGCAGCTTCAAACATGTTGCTTAGTACTTTGTTACATATTTTCCACAGTGATCATGTGAGTGAAATGGTGATTGTATTTAGACAAGATGAAACTCTTAATTAGTGTCTAATTTTACTCTAATTTGAAAGAATGTTGGAGAAATTTTTTTTAAAAAGTTCCCATCAAGCCGATTCTAACCCATGGCCACCTCATGAGTCTAGGAGTAGAAATGTGCTCCATGGGCTGACTTTTCAATGGTTTTTTTGGAAGTAGGTCACCAGGCCTTTCTTCCAAGGTGCCTCTGGGCGGACTAGAAACTCCAAGTTAGCAGCCAGAGCGCTAACCACTTGCACCAACAAGGGACTCATGGGGAAACTTAAAAGGGCCTAAAAAGGCAACTAAAAACATTAAAGAAATGGAAAGCAGTTTCTCTCCACGAGTTTAATGAGGTGTGGATATTTACCTGAAAAAGACACAGCTAAGTGGTGATTTAAGTGCAAAAAAGTATATTAAAAGATATAAGGAGGAATTGCCTTATTGAAAAACCAAATGCTACTCTTTAAGGTCACTTCAGGTTTTGGGCACTGTAATTGTTACATTGTCACCAAAAGTAATAAACTATTTAATAAATTTGACCAATTCTATAATAAGTACGTGATTAACTGTAAAAATCTATTGATCTGTGTCATGGATTGAATTGTGTCCCCCCAAAATTTCTGTCAACTTAGCTGGGCCATGAGTCCCAGTATTGTGTGACTGTCCATCACTTTATATGATTTTGTTATGTGTTGTAAATCCTATCACTATGATGAAATGAGATGCATTAGTGGCAGTTATGTTGATGAGATATACAAGATTAGACAGTGTCTTAAGCCAATCTCTTTGAGATATAAAAAAGAGAAGCAAGCAGAGAGACACAGGGACCTCATACCACCAAGAAAGAAGCTCCGGGAGCAGACTGTGTCCCTTGGACCCAGGGTTCCTGCGCAGAGAAGCTCCTAGTCCAGGGGAAGATTGACAAGAAAGACCTTCCTCCAGAGCCAACAGAAAGAGAAACCCTTCACCTGGAGCTGATGCCCTGAATTCAGACTTCTAGCTTACTAGACTGTAAGAAAATAAACTTCTGTTTGTTAAAGCCATCCATTTATGGTATTTCTGTTACAGCAGCACTAGATGACTAAGACAATCTGTTGTCCAAAATGGCTGTTACACTTTGCATCCCATTAGCAATGTATGAAAGTTCAGTTGCTTGGCATCATTCCTGTCAGTTGGTATTTTCAACTTAAAAACAAAATCATTCTAGTAGGTATGCACTTTTTATATCCTATTGAAGAATTCTTTGCCTAATCCAAAGTCAAAAAGACTTTTCCAGCTTAGTAATAAAGTCATTCCTGAGGTTCACCCTTCAGCCAAAGATTAGACAGCCCATAAAACAAAATGATACCAAATGGGCATAATAGGCCAGGGACAAGGACTAGAGGGCAGGAGGGGACAGGAAAGTTGGTAATAGGGAACCCAAGATCGAGAAAGGAGAGTGTTGACATGTCATGGGGTTGTTAACCAATGCTATAAAACAATATGTGTACTGATAGTTAAGTACTAACTGTGTACTTAATGAAAAACTAGTTTGTTCTGTAAACCTTCAACTAAAGCACAATTTAAAAAAGAAGATTTTTTTCTCCAGTTTTTTTCTAGAAGTCTTATAGCTTCACCCCTTATATTTAGATATAACCCTGATTTTTTTTAATGTGAAGCACAAGTCCAAGTCAGGAATCCTTTGGTGGAAAAATAAAAAATTTGGGCAACAATTGTTAAGGTAAGTACTAATTTTTTCCAATTTATAAATAAAACCAATAATCATTTCAATATTTCTTTAAATTCTGTGTAATAGACCCACTGACTTCTTTCTAAGGCATTCTCACTTACTTAAAGAGATGAAGCATAACTAAAACCATAAAATTCTTAGAAGAAAATGCAGGGGCAACACTGTTGGGTCTAGCTTTTAACAATGGGTTATGTAATACAATAACAAAAGTGCAAAGGAAGGAGGCGGGGCCAAGATGGCAGACTAGGTGGATGCTACCGCGGATCCCTCTCGCAACAAAGACTCAGAAAAACAAGTGAATCGATCACATACATAACAATCTACGAACCCTGAACAACAAACACAGATTTAGAGACAGAGAATGAACAAATACGGGGAGACAGCGATTGTTTTCAGAGCCAGGAGCCAGCGTACCAGTCAGCGGATTTTCTGGAAAAACTAGTTTCCCAGTGATGGCTCGGAGACAGCAGTCCATATCAAACCACATAAAGAAGCAGACCATGACAGCTTCTCCAACCTCCCAAACAAAAGAATCAAAATCTTTCCCAAATGAAGATACAATCCTGGAATTATCAGATACAGAATATAAAAAACTAATTTACAGAATGCTTCAAGACATCACAAACGAAATAAGGCAAACTGCAGAAAAAGCCAAGGAACACACTAATAAAACTGTTGAAGAACTCAAAAAGATTATTCAAGAACATAGTGGAAAAATTAATAAGTTGCAAGAATCCATAGAGAGACAGCATGTAGAAATCCAAAAGATTAACAATAAAATTACAGAATTAGACAACACAATAGGAAGTCAGAGGAGCAGACTCGAGCAATTAGAATGCAGACTGGGACATCTGGAGGACCAGGGAATCAACACCAACATAGCTGAAAAAAATCAGATAAAAGAATTAAAAAAAATGAAGAAACCCTAAGAATCATGTGGGACTCTATCAAGAAGGATAACCTGAGGGTGACTGGAGTCCCAGAACAGGGAGGGGGGACAGAAAACACAGAGAAAATAGTTGAAGAACTCCTGACACAAAACTTCCCTGACATCATGAAAGACGAAAGGATATCTATCCCAGATGCTCATCGAACCCCATTTAAGATTGATCCAAAAAGAAAAACACCAAGACATATTATCATCAAACTCGCCAAAACCAAAGATAAACAGAAAATTTTAAAAGCAGCCAGGGAGAAAAGAAAGGTTTCCTTCAAGGGAGAATCAATAAGAATAAGTTCACACTACTCAGCAGAAACCATGCAGGCAAGAAGGGAATGGGACGACATATACAGAGCACTGAAGGAGAAAAACTGCCAGCCAAGGATCATATATCCAGCAAAACTCTCTCTGAAATATGAAGGCGAAATTAAGATATTTACAGATAAACACAAGTTTAGAGAATTTGCAAAAACCAAACCAAAGCTACAAGAAATACTAAAGCATATTGTTTGGTCAGATGACCAATAATATCAGGTACCAGCACAATACAAGGTCACAAAACAGAATGTCCTGATATCAACTCAAATAGGGAAATCACAAAAACAAACAAATTAAGATTAATTAAAAAAAAAAAATACACATAACAGGGAATCATGGAAGGCAATAGCTAAAAGATCACAATAATCAAAAAGAGGGACTAAATACAGGAGGCATTGAACTGCCACATGGAGAGTGATACAAGGCGATATAGAACGATACAAGTTAGGTTTTTACTTAGAAAAATAGGGGTAAATAAAAAGGTAACCACAAAAAGGTATAAAAACTCCATAACTCAAGATAAAAGCCAAGAAAAACGTAACGACTCAACTAACATAAAGTCAAACACTATGAAAATGAGGATCTCACAATTTACTAAGAAAAACGTCTCAGCACAAAAAAGTATGTGGAAAAATGAAATTGCCAACAACACACATGAAAAGGCATCAAAATGACAACACTAAAAACTTATTTATCTATAATTACGCTGAATGTAAATGGACTAAATGCACCAATAAAGAGACAGAGAGTCACGGACTGGATAAAGAAACACGATCCATCTATATGCTGCCTACAAGAGACACACCTTAGACTTAGAGACACAAACAAACTAAAACTCAAAGGATGGAAAAAAATATATCAAGCAAACAATAAGCAAAAAAGAAGAGGAGTAGCAATATTAATTTCTGACAAAATAGACTTTAGACTTAAATCCACCACAAAGGATAAAGAAGGACACTATATAATGATAAAAGGGACAATTGATCAGGAAGACATAACCATATTAAATATTTATGCACCCAATGACAGGGCTGCAAGATACATAAATCAAATTTTAACAGAATTGAAGAGTGAGATAGACACCTCCACAATTATAGTAGGAGACTTCAACACACCACTTTCGGAGAAGGACAGGACATCCAGTAAGAAGCTCAACAGAGACACGGAAGATCTAATTACAACAATCAACCAACTTGACCTCATTGACTTATACAGAACTCTCCACCCAACTGCTGCAAAATATACTTTTTTTTCTAGCGCACATGGAACATTCTCTAGAATAGACCACATATTAGGTCATAAAACAAACCTTTGCAGAGTCCAAAACATTGAAATATTACAAAGCATCTTCTCAGACCACAAGGCAATAAAACTAGAAATCAATAACAGAAAAACTAGGGAAAAGAAATCAAATACTTGGAAAATGAAAAATACCCTCCTGAAAAAAGACTGGGTTATAGAAGACATCAAGGAGGGAATAAGGAAATTCATGGAATGCAACGAGAATGAAAATACTTCCTATCAAAACCTCTGGGACACAGCAAAAGCAGTGCTCAGAGGCCAATTTATATCGATAAATGCACACATACAAAAAGAAGAAAGAGCCAAAATCAGAGAACTGTCCCTACAACTTGAACAAATAGAAAGAGAGCAACAAAAGAATCCATCAGGCACCAGAAGAAAACAAATAATAAAAATTAGAGCTGAACTAAATGAATTAGAGAACAGAAAAACAATTGAAAGAATTAACAAAGCCAAAAGCTGGTTCTTTGAAAAAATTAACAAAATTGATAAACCATTGGCTAGACTGACTAAAGAAATACAGGAAAGGAAACAAATAACCCGAATAAGAAACGAGAAGGACTACATCACAACAGAACCAAATGAAATTAAAAGAATCATTTCAGATTACTACGAAAAATTGTACTCTAACAAATTTGAAAACCTAGAAGAAATGGATGAATTCTTGGAAAAACACTACCTACCTAAACTAACACATTCAGAAGTAGAACAACTAAATAGATCCATAACAAAAAAAGAGATTGAAACGGTAATCAAAAAACTTCCAACAAAAAAAAAGCCCTGGCCCGGACAGCTTCACTGCAGAGTTCTACCAAACTTTCAGAGAAGAGTTAACACCACTACTACTGAAGATATTTCAAAGCATAGAAAAGGACGGAATACTACCCAGCTCATTCTAAGAAGCCACCATCCCCCTGATACCAAAACCAGGTAAAGACATTACAAAAAAAGAAAATTATAGACCTATATCCCTCATGAACATAGATGCAAAAATCCTCAACAAAATTCTAGCCAATAGAATCCAACAACACATCAAAAAAATAATTCACCCTGATCAAGTGGGATTTATACCAGGTATGCAAGGCTGGTTTAATATCAGAAAAACCATTAATGTAATCCATCACATAAATAAAACAAAAGATAAAAACCACATGATCTTATCAATTGATGCAGAAAAGGCATTTGACAAAGTCCAACACCCATTTACGATAAAAACTCTCAGCAAAATAGGAATTGAAGGAAAATTCCTCAACATAATAAAGGGCATCTATGCAAAGCCAACAGCCAGTATCACTCTAAATGGAGAGAACCTGAAAGCATTTCCCTTGAGAACGGGAACCAGACAAGGATGCCCTTTATCACCGCTCTTATTCAACATCGTACTTGAAGTCCTAGCCAGGGCAATTAGGCTAGACAAAGAAATAAAGGGTATCCAGATTGGCAAGGAGGAAGTAAAGTTATCACTATTTGCAGATGACATGATTATATACACAGAAAACCCTAAGGAATCCTCCAGAAAACTACTGAAACTAATAGAAGAGTTTGGCAGAGTCTCAGGTTATAAGATAAACATACAAAAATCACTTGGATTCCTCTACATCAACAAAAAGAACACCGAAGAGGAAATAACCAAATCAATACCATTCACAGTAGCCCCCAAGAAGATAAAATACTTAGGAATAAATCTTACCAAGGATGTAAAAGACCTATACAAAGAAAACTACAAAGCTCTACTACAAGAAATTCAAAAGGACATACTTAAGTGGAAAAACATACCTTGCTCATGGATAGGAAGACTTAACACAGTAAAATGTCTATTCTACCAAAAGCCATCTATACATATAACGCACTTCCGATCCAAATTCCAATGTCATATTTTAAGGGGATAGAGAAACAAATCACCAATTTCATATGGAAGGGAAAGAAACCCCGGATAAGCAAAGCACTACTGAAAAAGAAGAAGAAAGTGGGAGGCCTCACTCTACCTGATTTCAGAACCTATTATACAGCTACAGTAGTCAAAACAGCCTGGTACTGGTACAACAACAGGCACATAGACCAATGGAACAGAATTGAGAACCCAGACATAGATCCATCCACGTATGAGCAGCTGATATTTGACAAAGGACCAGTGTCAATTAATTGGGGAAAAGATAGCCTTTTTAACAACTGGTGCTGGCATAACTGGATATCCATTTGCAAAAGAATGAAACAGGACCCATACCTCACACCATGCACAAAAACTAACTCCAAGTGGATCAAAGACCTAAACATAAAGACTAAAACGATAAAGATCATGGAAGAAAAAATAGGATCAACCCTAGGAGCCCTAATACAAGGCATAAACAGAATACAAAACATTACCAGAAATGATGAAGAGAAACCAGATAACTGGGAGCTCCTAAAAATCAAACACCTATGCTCATCTAAAGACTCCACCAAAAGAGTAAAAAGACCACCTACAGACTGGGAAAGAATTTTCAGCTATGACATCTCAGACCAGCGCCTGATCTCCAAAATCTACATGATTCTGTCAAAACTCAACCACAAAAAGACAAACAACCCAATCAAGAAGTGGGCAAAGCATATGAACACACATTTCACTAAAGAAGATATTCAGGCAGCCAACAGATACATGAGAAAATGCTCTTGATCATTAGCCATTAGAGAAATGCAAATTAAAACTACGATGAGATTCCATCTCACACCAACAAGGCTGGCATTAATCCAAAAAACACAAAATAATAAATGTTGGAGAGGCTGCGGAGAGATTGGAACTCTTATACACTGCTGGTGGGAATGTAAAATGGTACAACCACTTTGGAAATCTATCTGGCGTTATCTTAAACAGTTAGAACTACCATACAACCCAGAAATCCCACTCCTCGGAATATACCCTAGAGATACAAGAGCCTTCACACAAACAGATATATGCACACCCATGTTTATTGCGGTTCTGTTTACAATAGCAAAAAGCTGGAAGCAACCAAGCTGTCCATCCAAGGATGAATGGGTAAATAAATTGTGGTATATTCACACAATGGAATAGTACGCATCAATAAAGAACAGTGACGAATCTGTGAAACATTTCATAACATGGAGGAACCTGGAAGGCATTATGCTGAGCGAAATTAGTCAGAGGCAAAAGGACAAATATTGTATAAGACCACTATTATAAGATCTTGAGAAATAGTAAAAACTGAGAAGAACACATACTTTTGTGGTTACGAAGGGGGGAGGGAGGGAGGGAGGGAGGGAGAGGGTTTTTTATTGATTCATCAGTAGATAAGAACTGCTTTGGGTGAAGGGAAAGACAACACTTAATACATGGAAGGTCAGCTCAATTGGACTGGACCAAAAGCAAAGAAGTTTCCGGGATAAAATGAATGCTTCAAAGGTCAGCGGAGCAGGGGCGGGGGTCTGGGGAACATGGCTTGAGGGGACTTCTAAGTCAATTGGCAAAATAATTCTATTATGAAAACATTCTGCATCCCACTTTGAAATGTGGCATCTGGGGTCTTAAATGCTAACAAGCGGCCATCTAAGATGCATCAGTTGGTCTCAACCCACCTGGAGCAAAGGAAAATGAAGAACACCAAGGTCGCACGACAACTAGGAGCCCAAGAGACAGAAAGAGCCACATGAACCAGAGACCTACATCATCCTGAGACCAGAAGAACTAGTTGGTGCCCGGCCACAACCGATGACTGCCCTGACAGGGAGCACAACAGAGAACCCCTGAGGGAACAAGAGATCAGTGGGATGCAGACCCCAAATTCTCATAAAAAGACCATACTTAATGGTCTGACTGAGACTGGAGGAATCCCGGCAGCCATGCTCCCCAGACCTTCTATCGGCACAGGACAGGAACCATCCCCGAAGACAACTCATCAGACATGAAAGGGACTGGTCAGCGGGTGGGAGAGAGACGCTGATGAAGTGTGAGCTAATTATATCAGGTGGACACTTGAGAGTGTGTTGGCAGCTCTTGTCTGGAGGGTGGATGGGAGGATAGAGAGAGAGGGAAGCTGGCAAAATTGTCACGAAAGGAGAGACTGAAAGGGCTGACTCAATAGGGGAAGAGCAGGTGGGAGTACGGAGTAAGATGTATGTAAACTTATATGTGACAGACTGATTGGATTTGTAAACGTTCACTTGAAGCTTAATAAAAGTTAATAAAAAAAAGTGCAAAGGAAAAAAGACACAATAAATAAATAGGAACTCATAAAAATTAAAAACTTTGTTCATCAAAATTTTCAGTTTACAAAAAAAGTGAAAACGCAAGCTACGTACTTGGTAGAAAATCTTTGGAAACCACATATTTGATAAGAATCCAATAACTAAAATATATGTAAAACTTTGACAACTCAACAAAAAAGACAACCCAATCATAAAATGGGCAAAGGACTTGAATAAACGTTTCACCAAAAAGGACATTCAAACGGCCACCAAACACATGAAAAGATGCTTGGCATCTTTAGCCATCAGAAAGATGCAAATCAAAACCACAGTAAGATACCATTTCACTCCCACTAGGATGAAGACCTGGTGGTACAGTGGTTAAGAACTTGGCTGCTCGTAACTGAGGCTGACAGTTTTGAATACACTAGCTGCTCCTTGGAAACCTATGCGGCAGTTCTACCCTGTTCCATAGGGTCACTATGAGTCAGAATCGACTCAACGGCAACGGGTTTGCTTTCTTTTTCACAATGGCTAAGGTTAAAAAAACAAAAACAGAAAAATAACAAATGTTGGCGAGGATATGGGGAAATTATCCTTTCCTGGGAGAAATGCAAAATAGTATAGCCATTGCGGAAAACGGCATGGTGGTTTCTAAAAAAAACCAAAAATAGAATTTCCATATGACCCAGTAATTCCACTGCTGGGTATATACCCAAAAGCAGAGACTCAAACAGATACTTGTACACCAATGTTCACTGCGGTACTATTCACAATAGCTGAAAAGTGGAAACAACGTAAATGCCTATCAATGGATGAATGGATAAACGAAATGTGGTACATACATACAACTGAATCACCCAGTAAGAGAAATGAAGTCTTGGTACATGCTATAATATGGATGGAGCTTAAAGACATGCTGAGTGAAGTAAGTCAATCACAAAAGGACTTATTGTATGACCTCACTTATATAAAAAGACAAGTATGGGCAAGTGTATACAGACCAAAGTTTTTTATTAGTGGTTACCGGGGATGAGAGGGAGAGGGAAAGGGGGGAGGTTATTGCCTACGTAGCACTGAGTTTTGGTTTACGGTTTGCATTGATTAAGGGTAGGGCTGCACAGCCAATTAACGTAATCGCTGTCAATAAGTTTTACACCTGTAAAAATCTGAATTGGCAAAAGTTGTGTGATAGACATATTTATAACCACAACAACAACAAAAAGAGACTAGCTGCTGAGGCTGCTTATTTATACAACCAAACATCTCATGGGATTTAGTTCCTTGGTCTGGAGGTTTAGGGTCATGGTTTCATGGGACATCCTAGTTAATTGGCCTAATAATGTGTTTAGTGCTTCTATTCTACCTCTTAATTTATTAAATAGTGCCTGGGGTCTTAACAGCTTGCAAGCTGTACACCCATATTCATTGCAGCATTATTCACAACAGCAAAAAGCAACCTCAGTGTCCATCAACAGTTGAATAGATAAACAAATTATGGTACATACACACAACAGAATACTATGCAACGATAAAGAACACTGATGAATCAGCAAAACATCTCACAACATGGATGAATCTGGTGGGCATTATCCTGAGTAAAATAAGTCAATCACACAAGGACAAATATTGTACGAGACCACTATTATAAAAACCCCAGAAAAGCTTTACACACAGAAAAAAAAACATTCTTTGATGGTTATCAGGGATGGGGGCGGGGGGAGGGAATCACTAACTAGGTAGTAGGTAAGTGTTAACTTTGGTGAAGGGAAAGACAACACACACTATAGGGGAAGTTAGCACAACTTGATCAAGGCAAAGTCATAGAAGCTTCTTAGACACATCCAAACACCTTGAGGAACTGAGTTACTGGAGCTGAGGGCTGGGGACCACGGTCTCAGGGGATATCTAGCTCAGTTGGCATAACATAGTTCATAAAGAAAATGTTTTACAACCTGCTTTGGTGAGTAACATCTGGGGTCCTAAAAACTTGCAAGCAGCCATCTAAGATACATCTGTTGGTCCTAGCACGTTTGGAACAAAGGAGAATGAAGAAAGCCAAAGACACAAGAAAAATATTAGTCCAAAGGATTAATGGACCACAGAATCACAACCTCCAGTAGCCTGAGTCTAGAAGAACTAGATGGTGCCTGGTTACCACCACCGCTCTGACAGGGATCACAATAGAAGATCCTGGACAGAGTGGGAGAAAAAATGTAGAACAAAATTCAAATTCACAAAAAAAGACCAGACTTGCTGGTCTGGCAGTGACTAGAGGAACCCCTGAGATGATGGTCCCCGGATATCCTAAATCAGAACTGAAGCAACTCCCGAAGTCCACCTTTCAGCCAAAGATTAGATAGGCCTATAAAATAAACGATAGCACATGTGAGGAACATGCTTCCTAGCTCAATCAAGCATACAAGTCAAAATGGACAACACCTGCCCAAAAGCAAGCCAAGAAGGCAGGAAGGGACAGGAAAACTGGATGAATGGACACCGAGAACCCACAGTGGTAAGGGAAAGGGGGAAAGTGCTAACACATTGAGAGGATTGAAACTAATGTCACAAAAACAATTTGTGTATAAAATTTTTGAATAAAAAACTAATGTGCACTATAAACTTTCACCTAGAACATAATTGAAAGAAAAAAACTTGCAAGCAGTCATTCAAGGTACAGCAATTGGTCTCTATTCACCAGGAGCAAGAGAGGAAGAAGGAGAGTCAAGAATAGGAGAAGAAAATGGCTAATTGCCTCCGTGACCAACTGCCTCCTTTGCCATGAGACCAGAACTGGATTGTGCCTGGCTACCATTACTGAACATTTGGATCAAAGATTCTATAGAGGAATCCTGATCAAAGGGGTAAAAACACAGAACAGAATTTCAAGTTGTCATTAAATCCAGGCGTTCTGGAGCTATGGAGGGTGGATGAACCTCTGAAACTATTGCCCTGAGATATCTTAAACCTTAAGCCAAAAATATCTCCTGAAGTCTTCTTAAAACCAAACAACAGTTCAGCTTTACTAGCAAGAATGTCTGCCTTGAGCACTGAGCTCTTTTAAGATCTATCTATATATGATCAAAATGACAATAGCAATTTGAAAGACTATATAAGAAACTTGAGGGAAGTGAATTTATGTTAACGGGAGTGGAACAACTCAGAAAAGGAGAGTGAAAATGGTTGTACAACTTGAAGAATGTAATCAATGATGTTGAACTGCACGTATAGAAATTGTTGAACTGGTGTATGTTCTGCTGTGTATATTCTCAACACCCACAAAAATAAATTTTTTTTAGAAGAGATGAGACATAAGAATTTAAATAATATATTTTTTTAAAGCAGTACACATATTGTTATGATTCTCAACCAGGTATTGGGGAGGGGGAAAGAACCATGCCCCTCTATGGGGAAAACTCTTTCGAGCTGTATATGTACTGATATCCTGGTAAGAACTCTCCCTTTACCCACTGAGAATTGATACATACTAAGCCACTGTTACTAAAGGGCATATATTATCTCTCAGATAAGTTACCATGGAAAAAAGTTGTAAATCACTGCTGTAGTAACTTCTTTGAGAGTTTTCTACCAAGGATCCATGGATGGGTTTAAATTGGGTCTTGGAAAAAGTATAGGGTTTGTATAGATGGGGAGTATTCCAGGTGGAATAATTGGTAGAGAAGCAAGTAGATAACATTGAAAAGTTCACTTTCCCCTGTAGCACAAGTTAATGCAGGGAGGTAAGAGTGTAAGAGTAGATTAAGGTTAAATTGTGGAATATAAACTCCATAAGAGTAGCTGTTTGGCCTATCTTGTTCATTCTGAATGCCCAGCACCTACAGCAATTACACTTGCATATTACAGGCCCTCATGTCCTCATTTATGTTGAATGAGCAAAGGCCTGACTGTCAAATTGAATATTTATAACATTATCTTCTAGTATCTAGATAGTAGAGGGTAACTGAAGATAGTAATGGAGATGTGGGCCTAGATTTCCAGCAAGAGATCAGGATGAAGCTATAGGTATGGGAAGTCAAAGTGTAAAGAAAAGGCAAAAACCAAAGACCAACCTCCTGAAAATATTTAGGGAGAAGTTGAGGTGGAAGAAAATCCAGCAAAGGTAAAAAAAGCATTGTCAGATAGCAAATACGACAAACAAAGTATCATGGAATAACTTACAAACACTTCAACACACATAATATTAAATATGACAGGCATTATTTCTCCCATTTTATACAGACTTCACAGTTATAATAATAATAATACAGAGGTGAGACAAGAATGAAGCCTGTCAAAGAAACTAAGAGTAATGCTAAGAAGAAGGGGTGAGATCTATAGATACGATGCAATCCTGATCCAAATTCCAACATTCTTGAACAAAATGGAAGAACTAATTTCTGACTTTATATGGAAATGAAAGAGGTCCTGGATAGCTAAAGCATTATGGAAGAAGAACAAAATAGGAGTACTTACGCTCCCCGATCTCCGAACATGTTATACAGCCATAGTAGTCAAAACAGCCTGGTACTGGTACAATGACAGACACGTAGACCAATGGAACAGAATTAAGAATCCAGAAATAAATCCATCCAGGTATGGACAGCTGATCTTTGACAAAGGGTCAAAGTCCATTAAATGGGGAAAAGAGTCTCTTTAACAAATTCTGCCCACAAAACTGGATATCCATTTGCTGAAAAATGGAACAGGACCCATACCTCACTCCATACACAAAAGCTAAATCAAAATGGGTCAAAGACCTAAATATTAAACCTAAAACTATAAAGTTCATGAAAGAAAACATAGGGACAAAGCTAGGGATTCTAATTTATGGCATAAATATTCTATCAAGTAGAACTAAAAATGTGCAAACAGCAGAAGATAAAGGACCTCCTAAAAATTAAACATTTATGCTCATCAAAAGACTTCTCCAAAAGAAAAGAAAAAACACAGACTTGAAAAAAAAATTTGATGACATATCTGACAAGAGTCTAATCTCTAAAATTTATAGAAAACTTCAACACCTCAACAACAAAAAGACAATCCAATTAAAAATGGGCAAAGGACACAGACACCACCAAAGAAGACATTCAGGCAGCTAACACATGAAGAGATGCTTGCGATCATTAGACATTGGAGAGGTGTAAATCAAAACTATAATGAGATACTATCTCACCCTGGCAATAATGGCACTGATCAAAAACACAGACAACTGTGATGGGTAAGGTTGTGTGTCAACTTGGTTGGGCCATGATTCTCAGGGGTTTGGCAGTTACGTAATGATGTAATTTGGCAATCATTTAATGATGCAGTCATCCTCCATGACATGACCTGATGTGATCAGCCAATCAGTTGTAAGGGGAGTTTCCTCAGAGGTGTGGCCTACATCATATATATATACACACACACACATATATATATATGGACATTCTAGCAAACCTTGCTTGCTGCTCTGGATCCTGCTTCCAGTTTGTCATCATCTGACCTCCGGTTCTTGGGATTTAAGCCAGCTGCCTGCTGGACTGCTTGCTGATCTTGGGATTTGCCAGCCTCCACAGCCCCTGAGCCAGCAGCCTGCTCTCTGATCTGCTGATCTTAGGTTCAGCCCCTGCAGCTACGTGAGTCAGGAGAAGCTTCCAGTCTGACACCTGATTCACGGACTTGGGACTTGCCAGCCTCTACAACCATGTAAGCCATTTCCTTGAGATAAATATATATATTCATTGGTTTTGCTTCTCTAGGGAACCCAGTCTAAGACAACAAAAAATGCTGGTGAGGTTGTGGGAAGAATGGAACTCTTATACACAGCAGGTGGGATTGTAAGATGGCATAACCACTATGGAAAGCAGTATGGTACTTCCTCAAAAACGTAGAAATAGAAATACCATATAATCCAGCAATCCCACTCCTAGGTATATAACCTAGAGAAATAAGAGCTGTGACACAAGTAGATATACACTCACCTACATTCACTGCAGCATTATTCACAGTAGCAAAAAGATGGAAACAACCTAAGTGCCTATCAAGAGATGAATGGATAAACAAATAGTGGTATATACATAAAATGGAGTACTACATAATGATAAAGAATAATGATAAATCCATGAAACATCTCACAACATGGATGAATTTGAAGGATATTATGCTGAGTGAAATAAGTCAATCACAAAATGACAAATATTGTATGAGGCTGCTATTGTAAAAAGTCAAGAATAAGTTTACACACAGAAACATTCTTTGATAGTTACCAGGGATGTGAGAGGGAAGGAGGGAGAATCACTAAATAAATACTAGACATGTGTTAATTCTGGTGAAAGGAAAGGCAATATACAATATGGATGGAAGTCAGCACAACGTGACCAAGGTAAAGGAAGATACTTAAAGGCACACAAGAACAAAGGGCCTACTAGACTGTGAGAAAATAAATTTCTCTTTGTTAAAACTGTCCACTTGTGGTATTTGTTATGGCAGCACTAGATGACTAAGACACGCTTCTAACTTGGAACTGAAGACACTTCCAGAGTCCACCTTTCGGCCAAATAATAAACTGGCCTATAAAATAAATAATAACACCTGTGAGGAATGTGCTCCTTAGAACAATCTGCTATATGAGCCCAAAAGGGCAACATTTGCCCAAAAGCAAAGATGAGAAGGCAGCGAGGAACAGGGAAACTAGAAGAATAAAAACTGGGAACCCAGGGTGGAAATGTGGAGAGTGCTGATACATTGTGGGGACTGCAGCCTAATGTCACGGAAAAATTTGTGTATGAATTATTGAATGGAAAACTAAATTGCTGTGTGAAGTTTCACTTAAAACACAGTAAAATGTTAAAAATGAGAAGTGAATCAGTTTGGGTCTAATTAGGAGACAGAAATCACATAGTAATTTGAACAGGAAAAGTTGAATACTAAGAATTACTAAGCTAGGATGCAGTAACTAAAAAAAGATGTAAAAGAACTCTAAAGAGTTCCCTACAGCTGATGGAAAGTACCTAAGAAAGGAAAAACTTGGAGAAGTGCCCACTCTCCTAGGCTGTGGTTCTTAAGTCTGAGAAAGTATGGCTGCCTGAGTCAGAGCTGGTCCACAGTCACCAGGCAGCAAAAAACAACCCTCCATGACACAGATGATACAAAGCTTGTGGGTAGGTGCAGAGAGTCCTGGTGTCATTGCCAGCATGAGGTCTGGAATGCTCCAGTGTCTCTGTCAGAAGGGCCATGGTGAGGTGGTCACCTGGGCCTGGGGCAGGGCTGCAGGGTCACTAAGGAACTGCGAATGGCTAGGACAGAGTGCCACTGGACCTGTACACACATACAAACACACACACAGAGCACTGATGGAACCAACAGTAGTAGCAAGTAAAAGCAAAACAGCACACTGAAGCCAGAAGCCTCCTTCCTCCTGTAATGTCTCTTCTGCACCCTCTACTGGCAAAGCTCAAAATCGTGCTCACTGTAAAGGAGAAGGAGCCCCAGTAGCGCAGTAGTTAAGAGCTCAGCTGCTAACCAAAAGGTCGGCAGTTCAAATCCACCAGGAGCTCCTTGGAAACCATATAGGGCAGTTCTGCTCTGTCCAATAGCGTTGCTATGAGCTGGAATCGACTTGATGACAACTGGTTTGGTTTTTAGTAAAAGAGGAATGTTACATAGTCCAGGCCATTATCAAAGAGTAGGTACTGGAGGTGAGAGGCAATAAATTCATAACTGGTGCAAGGGGTCATTTGACATCTTTAAAGGTGGCTGTTTACGACTGGGCTATTCCATAGCAAGTGACAGAAACTGGGCTAAACTGGACTCTAGGAACTGGGGGTGCTGGGAAAGGACTGGCATAGAGTGGGGTGGGAGAGGGGTACTGATAGGTCGCTGCAGGTCACATGGCACCATCTTAGCAACCCTAATGGGAAGTGAGAGATTTTATGTCCCAACATCTCCATACAGGATCCCAGAAAAGGACACTAGTAGGTTGAGTCATCTCTCTGTAGCAAGGGGCACCAAATATTACAACTGACCAGGCCTGAGTCATTTGCTCACCCGTTTTGCCACAGAGATGGGTGACCAAGATTGGAAGTTATATCGGATTATCATGAGGAGTGAAAAATTTATCCAAACAGAGGTTGTTTCTACCAAAAGACAAACAGCGATGCTGGGAAATTCCAGTGTCCACCAAAGGGACACAGATGAGAATGAAAATAAGACTGGCTCTGAGGAAGAGTTTTACTTTGTGTGTGTGTGTGTAGTGTTGTTTGTTTTATATTGTTTTTAAAAGTATTATTACATTAATTGATTCTTATGACAGACCCATATTAATTTTGTGGGATATCAATATATCCTTATATATTTTCTCACATTCGTCCTACACAGTTAGCCTTCACCCATGGACTCAAGATCTCAGATAGGGTGATCTTTACAAAACTTAAATATCTCTTCCCCTCTTGGCACACAATGTTGAGACATGCTTGGCACAAAATGCTGAAAGGTTAAGTGTCTTGCTGGATGCTGCACAGCTACTGGGTAGCTGAGCTAGGGCTGGAAGCTGGCTTTATCTAACTCTAAAGCTCTCTCTGCTATGCCACACAGCCTCCACTTTCAAATCAAAAAGGTCCTTCAAGGTTGTTACTGCTACAGGGTCTTTATTTATTCTACTGCTCAAAATATTTCTAAAATTTCTATTTCCGATCTGCCTTAAGAACAAATTTATAAGGACACCATATCAAATTATGGCCATGCCTTCTTCTTCCTCCCATCAATGCTTATCCATTACTCAGTTTGTCCATCAACCTTATTCACTATGTGGCTGTTTCCAAAATTCAAATCCATTTTCTACGCTTGCTAACACTGAGGGTATTCAAAATAATGGACCATAGGCCTTGGAGGGAGGACAAGCCAAAAGAGGAGTTCAACAATCCCTTGCCCAACAGCATAATAACTAGCTTTCAGGAGAGCCAATTTTAAAAGGCAATGCTCATTTGAGCCTAGAAAAAAAAAACACAGGGTAAAGAGAAGCCTCTGGGGCTTCTTTTGGTAATGTGGGAAGCAAATACACAAATTCATTTAGGTTGGCCAAGGATTTGGTACTGTTCTGTGTGTCACAGCTTAGCTTGCTCTAAGGGTTTCCCTCGTAGCCAGTTTTCTGAAACACTAAAAATAGAGTCTTCCTTCTGTAAAATTTAGCATGACAGATAAAATTCTTCTTGCTCTCATATTATTTATTATTCAAAGTGTTCAGCCAAGACAACAAACAGTACAGAAGAACTGGCAGCCCTTGAAGCCTTGAAGCCTTTGGTGATTCTCTCTCACCCCCAGGTTAGAAAGCCCTGGTACGGTATTTTTTAAGTCCTATAGCCAAATGTCTCTTCTCTAGGCAGAGCTGGACACAGGAAGATTATCATAGCTAAAGGAAGCAACTCAAAGCAGACACCTTGTCAAAATGCATCAACGGTCTCTCTCTCAGTGATGTTTTTATTTTAACTCTCCATTAATTGTTGCAAACGATACATGAAAACAAAAGGAATCTAAATTTTTAACTATTGCTCTGAAGAGAGATAAAATCTATCTCCTTCTCAAGAAGTACTAATTGGTTCAGCTGAAGTGTTGTTGCCTTTGTTTTTAAGCAGCTTGAGGCTCAGTAAAGTGATAGCCAGTTACACCAGTGGAGCTCACTACACTGAGGCAATGGCTACCAGTAAGAAATGCACGGGAACAGCTGTCACCAGCACCTGTTTGTCCCTGAATTGTATCAGAAGAGTCTCATCAATACCAACTCTTGTGCTGGCGCTGACACCTATCTCCAACAATATGCTGGCGGTTACGACTCACTACCGGTGTGAAGAAATCCAGGTTCTTCACGGCATGCCAGACGCGGTTGCTATTATTGGAAAAATATTCTATTACCCAATTTCTCCATATACCTTCCACGGGAAAATAAACCAGTATCAGGTAAGCATCTAAGTATCTCTGACCTAGCTGTCCGACGCTGTCTTCTTATAGATAGTAAAAATAAATAGGGTCAAATTCCAAGTTGTGCCTTGTAATAATTTATGGGTAGGTAAGATTACTAACCCAGAAAATAAAAGTATTATTAAGGGATAATAAATAATAATCAATTATAGAGAACTTCATCTGAGAATAAAAATTCAATATTTGAATTTAGTGTTTTTAGATGCAAACCTTAATTGACAGTAATGTTAAATAACTGCTAGGTTTTGGTAAAGTATTTTCTAATGAAATACTTTGTCAAGTTTTCTAATGATTATTTTGTGATTTCTACTCAAAGTTTGCATTTTTCACAAGAACTTCATAAGCATTAGATGAAAGAATATGTCTTTAGGGTTTCTTTTTTAAAAAAAAAAAAAGTTTTATGATTAAACTTGACATTTAAACCTCAACAGAGATCTCTAACTCTTGGTATCAGTTGTCTGCCACAGAGACAAAGTAAGCAAGTTTAAAATCTCTTCCTATAGGCAAAATCAGACTTCATTTTTCATGTATACTTGAATTCAACAGGTTACACAGGTTCATGATGCCAAACTGCCAAGATGGCTGGAATACAATTCTCCTACCAAGAATTTGCAAGGATTGCCTTTAGGAGATGAGGGAGGAGGTTACCAAATCATGGTGCTAGCATCTGGGGATTTCTGTTTCCAGCAAACACAAACTGCCTACATCATCTTTACCACTCATGTGCTGGCCAGGGATGAGGTGAGGGGAGCAAGCTTAATTCCTTCTCCAAGTAGGTAAGTGTCCTCACTAATAAGCATCAGGGCAGCTGCGCGTCGTGCTCAGCAGATGAGTTCAGTCAAAGGAACAAGGGGAAGGACTGGAAGAGGTAAACCTTGTATGAGGCACAGAGTAAGGAACAGAAGACTACCACGGAGGGAAAAGAAGTTTTCACAATGTTGCTAATCAACAGGATCTTAAAACAAAGCTTATTATGGTAATTCCTTTAACTGGAAAACAGCTCCAAAGCAAATTAAATCTTGAGAAATAACTAGGTTTTTATTTTTCATACTATTTTAAACTCATGGGCCATGTACTAATTGAAAACAATTCTTTCTCTTTCAAAAAGCAGTTTTCTGTATACATATATGTCTATTTAAGCATAGCGTATGTCTGAATATTCTGGTAACAATAGGAGAGAGAAACTGGGCAACTGGACAACCAGGGTGAGGAAGTACCTTTTAAATTTTATATATGTTCATGTATTACCTATTTTAAAAAACAGAAGTTCTACATAGTTTAACAATTCACATTTTGAGTATTTTAATTTTCAAAGATGGAAATAACTATACCCTTTTCTTATACTTCTCAATCTAAAACTTTTTCTCTAGAAAGCTGCTTCTATGACATACAGAGCAATTTTTATACAAAACTTTGAAAATTGTAGCTCAGGCCAACAACAACTAACTTCTGCATAGCAATTTAAAGTTTATATTTTCACATACTTTTTTTTTTATTATTATTCTTTTGTTCATTTATGCATCCACTCATTCAAAAAGAATTTGGTGAGTACCTACTACTTGCCAGACCCTGAGCTACAAACTGGAGATAATACAAATAAGCTGCTGTCAAGGAGTTCACAATCTAGTAGTGTAAGATGTAGGAGATGCAGAAATGTAAAATGAACAATTTTAAGAGTAATATAGTATAATGGGAAACCCTGGTGGCATAGTGGTTAAGAGCTACAACTGCTAACCAAAAGGTTGGGAGTTCAAATCTACAGGCACTCCTCAGAAACTGTATGAGATAATTCCACCCTGTCCTATAGAGTTACCATGAGTCGAAATTGACTAGAGAGCAACTGGGTTTTTTTTAAATAGAGTAATGAATGCAATAATAGAACCATATATACAGCCTTATTTTTTTTAACATTTTGTTGTGGTTTAAGTGAAAGTTTACAAAGCAAATTAGTTGCCCATTTAACAATTTATACACAGCTCATTTCGTTACATTGGTTGCAAACCCCTGAATGTGTCAGCACTCCCCCCTTCCTCCCTGGGTTCCCGGTGTCCACTGGCCTAGCTCTCCTACCCCTACCTTCCTTCTGAACTTTGCTTCTGGGCAAATGCTGCCCTTTAGGTCTCGTATAGGTGATTGTTCATTGTGTACATTCCTCAATGGTGTTACTGTTGTATAGATTCTATTTAGTAGCTAACTCTACTTGGGGGGAGGATGTTGGCAAAAGCTTTTTGGATGAGTTAATGCCCATGCCAGATTTTTAATGTTGAAGAAGTTAGCAAGACAGAAAGGGAGGAAAGGCACTATAGGCTCAAAGAAGGACATGTTCAACAGTTACAGAACATTAAACAGTATGGTGTATTTGGGAAAAACACACAAATCTGATGTTGCTGGAGCACAGTGTGAGTTGGGGCGTGGCAGGAAATGAGGCTGGAAAGGTTAGGAGAGCCTGAATTTTAAAAAACCTTGTGCAGTTATCACATTTGAAAGTCTTGGAGATGGAGGAAGTAGAAGCCTTGGAAGAATGCATTAAAAACAGGTTCTATTCATCTTACCCTAAAATAAACTCTAGTTTTCTTTTCTTAAAACACGAAGATTTTTTTTTTTTAGCATGCTTGTTCATTTCAAAAGTAAACTTGGGTTATCACACCCTCAGAGCTTTTCTGGACTTGTGAGTTATTCAGTTTCCATTTAGCAAGGCCAATTAGCCTTGCTTCTAGAGCAATTAGCCTCATGACTCCACTAATTCTGAATTGTAGCCAACTGTGAACTATTCTTTAAAGAGCACACCTACTAATTGGAGGGGCCACTAACTAGTACTTCCATCTCAAAGGAGATGCACACTTGGTCTAGATGCAAAAGAAGTGAGATAAATTTGTGTAACAAAGTGAAGGAAGAGCAAAGACAGGAGAAGGATGAAGGGAAAGTCAGGGAACAAAGAGAAGGGAAGGATAGGGAAGGTCACAGTGATGGAAAGAGAAGGGAAAGGAAGGTACAGGAAAAGCATAGTAGAGCAGAGCATCTATTGTATGCCAGACACTTGCAAAGTTCCTTGTATCAATTAATGTTTGAAACATCCTTGCAAGGTAAATGTTATTTCCATTTTCTATTTGAAGAAACTGAGGCTCAGATTAAACAACTCAAAATCATATAACTAAGCAAAATCCCCTACCTTCCAATTTGAAGTCAGAAAACCTAGATTTGGATCAGGTACTTACTGTCTTTGGATATTTTAATTAACTACTTTGAACCGTAGTTTCTTTAATGATAAACTAGGGACAAAAATAACTGTCCTCCCTTACCTCACAGTTGTGAGAGGTGGCAATGAGATCATGCATGTGAGAGTATGACATAAACTCTGAAGGACTATATAAAAATTAGGGATTGTTAGTTGAGCAATAACCCATGCTGTGCTGGTCCTTTAAATCTTCAGTGTTGAAGCTGCAAGAAACTCAACAGAGTTTTCTACCATTATAGCTGAAATTACTCTTAAAGCAGCTGCTGAAGCTCTTGGTGTTTAAGAACGTCTCTTTTTGGTGTACACACTGGCAGATTATTTCCACTTGGATCCTTCTGTAGTGACTGTGAGCTCATTCAGAAGCAAGATAAGCAAGCACCTGTGGAACCTTCCAGCGTTGGCTGAAGATCCTAGGCATGTCATCACTTTACAAGGTCACTCTATACAATTCCACTGGCTTATGAAGTGTGAGGTTTCTACAATGCTGGCAGAGTTGACGCAGGTTTTTCAACATCATGCTTCCTCTAAGTATCTTGCCAAAATCTTAGGATATAAGATTGAAGGCTGGAGATTACTTAAAAAATTTCAAACAAGAAGATCCAGGCAGTTAAAGGCTATCCCAATCCAAACGATGGGGCCACATGAAAAAATAAAATTAAGCAAGGCTTCCTCTGTTTTGTTACCCACCTTGACTCACTGGATGCTGAAGATAAGGCACCACTAATTCCCAGTTTATCTGCTGCCTTAAAACAGATCACTCCTATCACTGAAGCTCACTTTATTCCAAATGCTCTACAGAACATGAAGATTGCAAGGCCACTGCATACAGCAGCAGTATTACAGACTCCAATAAAGGAAATGTTGTCGACTGCAAACCTTGAATATTCTTTTGCTCTTCCTGAAGTCACTCCTTCTACAGTATTAACAGCTACTTCATTCTCAAATTTTGACTTCTTTCAGGGTAGAACTTCTACAGTGTCAATGTTACTAGAAAAAGTAGACTGCACAGATTGGGAAATAAAGGGAAACTGGGAAATGCATAAACATTGTTTTGCCTGACCTTGTCTCAGAACCAATTAGTCAAGCTAGGTTTTCACAAGCCCTTTTTGCCTCACCCAAGTACTCTCATTTTCTTGGATCCTCAATCTCTGAGGAAGTAATGCAAGATACAGCCATGCCTTCGGAAGGACTATCTTCAGTGACATTTCTCAGCAAATGGAGCACCTCTGTTCCAATCTACCTGGAAAGATTTGTACAGTCATCCAACAGATTCTTGACACTTTCGGCATCAAAAAGGGAGATGCTGGCAGTCTCGCATTTGTCCCTTGAGTTCAGCCAACTGCCTCTGCCAAATCAGCTAAAGCAACAGCACCTTTATGAGCATAATCACACACCTGAGAGTCCTAAAAATATTCAACGGATTCACTCAGTCGCCCTTCCCTACAGAAACAATTTCACCTCCTGGCATGAGTAGAAATGCAACATTTGTGTGGGATAAAACATCCAACTCAACTCTTCTGCTCTTGGATAATGCTCGTTTCACTAGCAGCCTCTTAGAGGAAGGCTCGCTGTGTGATGCGATTCTGAAAACTCAATCTTATTCTGAGGTGACCTCATCATATACTAAGTTACATGATTTATCTGAATTATCCCTGTCTGAGCTGCCTAAAGTTTTAAACGCACTTGGGTTATCTGAAAGTATGGGCTCAAAGACTATAACACATTTTCTTAGTGACTGGTACTCAGGCACAGAACATTTAGCCTTCAGTGGATTCTCAAGAACTAATAAAATTTTGCCAAGCAATACATTGCTTAACCTGGTTTCTACTGAAATGGTGGCAAGTCATCCACAAACCTTCTCAAACATACTGACAACATATGGAACTATTTATGATTTTAACAATATACAAGGTAAAGATTGTAGAAGTGGCTTAGATTTCTCCTTGTCCTATTTTTCAGTAAATCTATATACTAACAAGTAGTAACCAACTAAACGTTAAGATTAAAATAGAATACCTAGTTAACTGTGGTGAACTTATGAGTGCTTTGTTTTCTTCTCTGTATTTTTCAATATTTTTACAAGGAACATAAATGACTTTTAGGAGGAAACTTTAAGGATACATTATATAAGTCAACAACAAAATGCAGTACTCATTTTATGCCCTATACACATTAAATGCAATATTTAGAATTATCGAAGACTCACAAACCTGAAAGCCATTTTAAGCTACAGTTCAGACCGTGCTTTGTCTAGTTATTATTCCTAAATTATCTCAGAAAGATACTAATCATCTGTAGCAATCTTACAGTCCACCATAGCTGCAAAATTGCTTGTAGACTCAATCTCTACTGCTAGAGCTAAGACCATCTTCTTTTCTTTAGCTTATCCATTTCAGGATACACTGCAAACACAGGCAGCATGCTAATTAAAAATTCAGTATCTGTAGTCAGACAGACCAGGGTTTAAAATCTAGCTCTATCATTTACTAGTTGTGTGACTTTGGGTACTTACTTTACTATCTTACTTCCATCATTTATAAAAAGATAATAATTATCCTAATTTATTTATTATGGAGATAGAATAATGCATTTAGCGCTGCGTCTGGAACATGGTAAATGTTCACTAAATGTAAGCTGTTCATCTTCTTTTCTCTGAATTAGATAACCCATCAGATTGATTCCCTTAGAACTTGTTTCATCTCTATATTGAAACATATTTGTACAGTAACATCCATGAAAATTTTTATTGATTTTTAATTTTGGGGGATTTCCTATGTATGAATTGTTAAGCTTCTAATGTTCCCCCATTTCATCTGAATTCACTACAGAGCTGCCAGGAACCTTATTTAGACAAGGTACAACCAGTTTGCCTTTTACTAATTATGAATTGCTTCAAGCAACAAAGATTCTGATAATATGTGCTCTCCATTCTGAATCTCAGAAATCTGAGGACATGCCACACTCAGGTAAGCAATTCTATTACCAAGAATGGTGAGGCTGATGAAACTTTAGCCTGTTTGAAATTTGGTAAAAACTTATCTCCCCAGTAGTTAGAACATATATTGCTAATCAATCCAGTGAAATACGGAACAGTGCTGAGATCTCGCTTTAGTCTTTGTGTTCATCTAGTGATTGTCCCATCTGTCTTCTGGGTTCACTGGGTTTTTCAGTAGCATGGTACTCCTCTTCTTTCCATCTTGGTGCTACCCACAATTTCTAAAGCCATCTGCCTTTGTTACATCACATCATTTATATCACATTATAGCCTCATTTGTGTGATAATCAGCCCTCAACACGAAACCATATCTATGCAGAGCTTGAATTGTTTTCTAGCTTCTTTGAGACTTAAATGTGTTAAATGAAATTAGGGCACTAATTCATTAGTATGTCTCTGTTCAATCATACAATTTCTACGTCCTGAGCTGT
The DNA here is from genome assembly GCF_030014295.1 of Loxodonta africana. Classification (NCBI taxonomy): domain Eukaryota; kingdom Metazoa; phylum Chordata; class Mammalia; order Proboscidea; family Elephantidae; genus Loxodonta; species Loxodonta africana. Next base: position 111,669,970 of record NC_087345.1, on the reverse strand, counting down.
AAAAAATTTCCTGAGCTTTTAATTTCACAAACACACACACACACACACAGTTTAGGAATTTTGGCCTATTGGCAAAACATTTTTCTGAAGTCCTGTGACCTAGACTTGATTGTACTATTAGTAAGCTAATTTCAAGATCCTCTTCCAAACTAATTTAAGGCTGAAAGAATTAGGAAACTTGGAAACTAACAAACTCCATGAATATGTAGAAGCACCATCAAGGTTGTAATGCAAAATCTACCAGTTGAGGATGAGAGGGAAGATGAAAAAGGGGCAAGAGGGAAGAGGAGGAGTGAGAGAAAAGGGAAGGACAAATGGGACTTGAATTAACCTGACCCTGGAATAGATGGAAGTCCCCCCAAATGAAAGGGTAAAAACAGAAATGACAGCAGTTAGTCCCTTTCACTCTTCTTTGGAGCTACTTACGTGGTACACAAATACAGGAAGGCCTACTACAAAGATCTATTGATGGTAGATGCTTTCCCATCCTCCTAAACATGCCATGTCAAAAAGTGAAAAGAGGGGAATCAAGTCAATCATCAACTTTAAGTACTTAAATAGTGCTATTTGTTGAAATTTGTTTCTTGTTTGTTCCTTCTAGGTCAATCCAACACATTTCCAACAGTTGTTAATCCAATTCAATTAATAACAGCAACTATCGGGCACAGATTTAATTTCCCAATCCCTCCTGACACGTTTTATGATCAGGAAGACGGCAACTCTACTCGACACTTGAAATAAAATCAGTAAATGAATCTCCTTCAGGGCCAGAAAGCTGGCTGCAATTTAATGTGACTCATCAAATACTATATGGATATCCCCTAGACCTGGATTTCCAATATTCCCCTCAGGAATTTACTCTTTGTGCCACCGATTCTGGGGGCCTGGCAGCTCAAATGCTTTTGACCATTGAACTCAAGCTGCCCAGAAGTACTCCCTGCCATACTTACACTCTGCGCACAAAAAACGGTTTCTACTCATTTATAAAAGAGAGAGAATTGGCTTATTTTTTGCTAAACTTACTAGCTACCTAAACTCCAGTAACCCTGAGCAGATTGTATTAGTTACCCTGAGACCAGGGTCTACTATTATATCCTGGTATAATAGAGCATTATGTTTAGTTAATGGCAGTTCCCTGAAATGGTGTCCTAATAAAAAAATTCAGGAAGTAATGTTTAAACTAAGGAGGCCTGATGGAAATGTCCATCCAAACTTTGCATATGCAATGTTACCAGAATACAAAATTAGCACAATTGAGAACATCACATACAGTGGAATCTGTCTTACCGTGGAGCCAGACAATGAGTTGTTTGTTAATTGAAAGCAGCATTCTAGCCTCTTCCAGCATAGACAACAGCCCTTGGATTGGAAATGTTCTTCTGGCTTTCTTGGTAAGCATTTGTACACTGATTGTGGGAACAACAGTGACTGTAGCTTACCATTGCTGTAAGAACTATAAGGCTTTTCTTGTTCCTCAGTCCCTGGTGTTCGAAGGGAGAACCTTAATAAGTCATACTGACCAAGAAATGGATGTGCTAAGGCCCCGAAAGCCACCCATCCTGGAGTATGATGTCCCACCTTCACTTCACTTATGGAGAGGAGTACCACCATCTTCTCAACATCAACCTTACAGAGAAAACCTGATTCCTGCCATAGAAACTAGAATAGCCATTCTTCCAAACTCTAAAACACCAACTCATATTCCATTATGAAATGGATCTCATTAGCCAGGTGAAAAGTAATATTATCAAAAACCCCAATGCATCAACAACTGTATGAGAAACAGAACTAATGATCTAGAAATTAAGTAAAATAAACCACCACTGTGTCTAACACTCAAAAAATAAGCAATTAATTCTAATCACTTATTTCCCCTTGGATGCCTGGATGGTCACTTACGAATTTATGTCACCCAGGCCACCACCACCAAGACCAATCATGTAATGACTCATCTATTACGGTAATTCCACTATTGGCAACAGCATTTTCAAATGTGAAAAATGCTATAAAATCCCAGTTCAAATTACCCATTATAGTCTTCAGCATAAAGGCATGAATAATTTAACAATAATTAACATTGCAATAGGCTACTTTTCTACGATGTATGGACAAAGAATTACTGAATTTCTACCTTTCCACCATATTCTTTACCTTTAGCTTACAAACTAGGCCATCACACTAATCTAAAAAAAAGACTGAAAAAACAGCAAACAAGCCTCTCTGTATTCTGCTCTCCTATCAAGCTACCGTTAACAGGCGAAGACTCTTCTTTGCTATTCCACTTCTGAAACAGCTGACCACACTCACATGCTTTTAACATCACTCAAGTTACATTTTAATTGCTGTAAGTTAGTTTTTACTTCCATCATGCCATGGAAATGGCTTTTTGTAAGTAATTGCCAGCTTCTCACTTGGCATATCCAAAGACCTTATCAAAGTCTTCAGGCTTTGGAACATCTCTACAACTCCCATACCAAACCCTAAACCCACTGCAGTCAAGTCAATTCCAGCTCGTAGCACCCTATGGGACAGAGTAGAACTGCCCCATAGGGTTTCCACGGTCTTAATCTTTATGGAAGCTGACTGCCACACCTTTCTCCCAGAGTGGGTTTGAACCACTCACATTTTGGTTACCAGCCGAGCACTTAACCACTATCCTACCACGGCTCCACAACTCCTGTAGCACTTCTTTATTCCTGACCTTGGTTTTTCCTTCTCTTCTATCCCTTTAAGCATAATCCCTAAGGACTGTCCTTGATAAGTACAGAAATTTAATGTGATATCTATTTTAAGACAGGACATTTTCTCTTCTTTTAATGTTCTAATCTAAACAGTTTATTGTTTATTACCCCACCATTTACTAAGAAAGAAATTCGACAGGCCTTTTAACTCAACGTCGCCTTTTCTACTTTGGATCTTCACATGATCAATTGATTCAAAACAACCACAGAATTTAAAATTTTATAAATATAAAAATTTCTAATCAGAGACTAAATTAAGTGTGCATCTTTCACTAGAAGGAACTTGTTTCAATACATATAAGCTGTAAATTTACAGTTTCTACTGAATATTCAGGGTATACAGACAAATGTACAGGTTGAACCATATGAAATAGCCAATATTCCTTTTTTTGCATACGAAAATAGTGATTTCATACAGTTCAATCTTATGTTCATTTTAATTACGGAACAATCTTGGTTAAGTATAAATCCAGACCTGTGCTTTCCTAAATTAAGTCTAATGCTTCAAACTTTTAAAAATAACATGGAAATTTCTAGATTTGCTCACATTAGCAGTAGCACCATGACAAAATTAGCATCTGGATGATTTTGTTCTCTACATTTGTGCAATTATACTGGTAACTTTAATTGAAATCTGCCAGAAATAACCATGTTAATAACTCAGTGCTTCATAAAACAATCCTGAGCAGAAATACAAGCACAGTATTCAAGAATTCAAACAACTGACGGCGCTGCTCTAAAACTTAGCTACATACTGTGCATACTGGCTTTCAATACTTACATGAAACATCAATGTTAATAAATCTGTATATTAATAAACAAAAAAACCAAACCAGGCCTGTTGATGTAGAGTTGATTCTGACTCATGGTGACTCCATGTGTTATAAAACTGCTTTCTTGGCTATAATCTTTATGGAAACAGATTGCCAGACCTTTTATCTGCAGCCACTGGGTAGGTTCGAACCACCAATTTTCAGGTTTGTAGTTGAGCATAAACCATTTGAGACCTCTATATATTAATAACTCTATACATTAAGTTGTAACGATGGTTGCATGTATCCATATGGTGACTTTGAACAATATTCAAATACACTGCAATTTGAGTAAAATTTCACAGCATTTATAACTGTAATAGCTTATCAAACATGTAACAGGGTTGTGAAAATTTTGTCTTACGATTACAAAAAGAAAACTGCTTTTGATCAGTAGAATATTATAATGAAAGTACATCTGCTCTCTTTAGGGTAACTTTGATTCCTACAATCATTAAGTCTGAACTTAAGCTTAGATTTCAATGTGGATGGTGCTGGACAAAGAACTTTGTTTGACCCTTTGGCTCTGTCTGGTTTCTGAAAATAGCTTAAGCAATTAAGATGTTATATTCCAAAATACCAGTCAAGTAGGGGCTTCACAGGTCCCATACCTGGAGAACTAGCTTCACAAAGGGAAGGGCACCTAATGAATCATGGATATTTATTAACTGGATCGATCATAACTACACATTAAGGCCCAAACCATGCATATTCACTGAGGTGCCAATGACTAGGGGACTGGAACCTTGCAGCCCTCTCTTTTGAGGCCTCATGGATTAGAGAGAACATCCACGCACCACAAAGGGTGCGACATGGGACAATGGAAGCCTCCTGGTGCCCAGAACTCTCCCAGACCTTACCTGCTGTGTGTCTATGCTTGTATCCTTTCTGGTTATAATAATTAGCTAACAGTAAGTACAGGTAATAGTTTCCATGAGTTCTATGAGTCTTCTAGAGAATTACTGAACACACTGGGGGCAGTGAGAACCAGTAGAGAGGCTGGCATTTGTCTATTTGGCAGGGGCTAGAAGGACACAGTCCTAACTTGTGCAGACCCAATTCTTGGTGGTTAGGATCAGAGAGAAAAAGTGCCAAGTGGGTGGCTGGTGTCAGAATGATAAAGCAGGGAAGTGGGGATATGAGTTACCTTCACATTTTGGAAATTAGCCTTATGGTGGCTATTATTCATACTAATGGAAAATAAAAATTTTTTTCAACTGAAGTTTTATCCACTTCTCTTGACATGATAAAAAAAATGTTTATCCAATCTCATTATGGACCTTGTTTTAATGAAGCGAACAATTGACAGTCATTCTTCTATTTGTGTCCTAAAACTACCGCTTCACCAAAAGGTTGTGATTTGTATCTCGTTATAAGGTCAAGCACAGTCTAACTCCTGCAGGAGGAAGGGATGGGGACTCACTTGCAAGTGCTCAAAAGGCGTCTAGTTAAGCAGACAGAATGAGTCAGCTGGAGAGTCTAGCAACCAACAAAATGGAATAAAACAGACAAGCTACTAGCATATGGTGGTTCAAAACGCAGCCACAGAAATACTCCCCCAGCGGTAAGCCATAGAAATAGGAATCCATGAACAGTTAGTACCTAAAAATGGAGACTTAAAAGGAGATAAGACTGTCCACAAGTAGATGACCTTAGAAAAGGAAAAGCATGAACTGAGGAGAGTAAAACAGGATCCCAGTCTTTAAAGATGGATTGCAAAGGAAAGAATTTTGGACCAAGGAATAAACTAGAGACCCCAACTGGGCACAAGCTGAAAACTGGGCTCAAGAGCAATCGGTAGTAAAAATGATCTAATAACTAAATATTGGGTTACAACTCCTTACATCTTTCAAGTCTAAGGTCCTGATTAAGCCTGGTCCTGTTTGTGTGTGATTTGTGTAAGCATATACCTCAACTTAGTGCTAAAGAATACAAAATGGCCCTTTCTTAGGGGACAAAGCAGATCCAAGGGCTGAAAATGGGACAGGCGTTGATAAAGGAGACAACAGCAATGTAAATTTCACTGGGTTGGCGAGGGAGTCTGCTGAACCCTTGTTTAAACACTGGCTTGTTTATTTTTCATATAGAATACATAAAATCCCCAAATTAAACCTCTCTATATAAGCGAAGAGCTTTTCCCCTCCTCTAACAAACTCTATAAAAAAAAGTCTGGAATGACAATTTACCATTGAAATAACATGTTTCTTGCAACATGTTACCAGCTTCCAAATAAAGAAGAGGGGAAGAAGGCTCACCAAGCACACACCATACAGCCATGGCATTTCTGAGACAAGGAGACCAAGGTTCTATTCAGCGATAAAAACAAATAACCTAGGAGCGTTCTTTGCTTCCAAGTCTATGAAGCCATCTCCTTTGTTTCTCTTTCTGTATGAAAAGTCAACGGATGGTAAATGTTTAACAGAAAAGAAACTGTAACATTACCCAATACTGGTAAATATAAACTTACACCAACTACCTGAAAACTCTGCTTTTAAGTGGACAAAACACATGAGCAAAATAATTTTTAAAAAATACAAAATAAATGAAAACATTATTTTTTAAAAAAACTGTCTACGCAGATTAATACACAAGATTTTATATCAAAATACTGCAAATCTCACCTAAATTCCAAAAAAAATTGAAAAAATTTCTAACTGCTATTGCCAGTTATTAAATAAATACATTTTTTCTAAAGTAATACTCCAATATTTTGCATTTCAGATTAACAGTTTTATTTGGCAAAGAGAAGCCTATAGAATTTTTTTAAAAAACATTTTCAGAGGGAACATCTTTTACCTAAAATAAGTTTGTCTAATTTGGGAGAACAACTCTAAAATGTGTATTTTTGACATGTGTGCCAATTTTACAATTAGTACAAAAAAGATCTAGTTGAAATTTTTAAAAATGTAAAAACCAGTCCAGGTAACATAACTATACAATCTTGCTGTAAAAGTACTTATATCAAATTCTGCGCAAAATATTTAAGCAATATGTTAATCTAGTTCCTCAGGTCACTTTTCACTGCCGGCTGGCTTTTCCATTTTCTGTTGTCTCCATCCTGAAAAATAGAAGGTGGGAAAAAAAAGAGAGTTTGTAAAATAAATCTTTCACTAACTTATCAATGCTTTCTCTTTAACTATCTTTCACATGAAAATTAAAATCCAACATAGTCATAGAACGGAAGAACTTCAGCACTAGAAAAGGACTAAAGTCAGGGTTATTCTAGTTAGTCCAACTTCCTCATTTTGCAGATAAGCAAAAATCGAGGCCTAGAGAGACTGACTTTCCCAACATTATGTTTCAAAAACCACTGTTCTTCTCACTATACCATCTTCCCTCTCCAAACAAAACTAAAAAAATCCACCATTTAGTGAAGGATTTATTTCCTTTTCCATTAAAGAAACCCCTTTACCAATAAAATTTTAAGAGGGTTTCTTCTAAGAAAAACAGATTAAGATAATCAGACCCAAGATTTATTCAGTTAAAATCAACATTCCTAGTACTGGATTACTTGATAGGAAAATATTTCCCTGTTATTTTATACATATTTAGTATTGCGTAGTAAGTTTTTTCTATGATTTTTCCCTCTATGAAGATTACTGAGTTTTGAAAAAAGTGATATAAGGAGTAAATACTTTCAGGATTATAATCAATATGATTAGGCCTTCCACAAGTACCAAGAATCAAAGAAATTAATTTTTTTCTCTTTAAAAATAACATCACTTTAGCTCAACAAAATTGAGGTAAAACATAGTTAAAATAATGAAAAGAGCTCTTACCTATAATTTTCACATTAATAGTCTATTACAGTGTCGTTAATAAAAAATTGCTGAAGACAACAAAAAACCTGTGTTTATTACAGTTCCATAGGGCAATTAAACGAAACCAATTTCTACAATAAATAATACAAACCCATTTTCCTCTTTAAGATGTTGGTATAATTCAGCTCTGTTATTAACAGAGTTCAAACGTCCAGCAAACTCCTGATGTTTTCTGGAATTGGCAGTATTAATTCTATTACTCCACAAGGATAACAAGGACACTGGCCCTGGTGTTTTATTTGAAAGGGGGGCGGGGAAAAAAGAATAATTTATTACTTTTAAATCTACGAATTTGACAAATTCATCTTAGATTGTTCATTATAAAATACAGGTAATATCATCTCCTTTTATTCTACTCTGGGAAGAAAACCTCTTTAACTCTTTAGTAAAGAGGTGAATAATTTATTACATGAAAATATATGAATTTAATGAAACAAATTTGCTAGTACCTTCCTGAGACAGGATACTGAAATGAAGATGTTTAAGACCTGACATATCTAGAAATGCCTTTATTTTACCTTAGCTCTAGATTGATCATTTCTCTGGGTATGGAATTCTATGATTAAAAAATAATATTTCTCCATATTTCTATGACATTTTTCGTTGCCCTATAGCTTCCAGCAGTGCTTTCGAGAAGTCTAACGAATCTGAATCCTAATCCTTTGTATGTGACTTATTTTCTCTTCTTGGAGACACAAGATCTTCTTTTTAGTCCCCCAGAACCAAACCAGCTGCTGTTGTGTCAATTCGACTCATGGTGACCCATGTGTGTCAGAGTAGAACTGTGCTTCCCAGCAATTGCAAGGGCTGGTTTTTTGGAAGTAGATCACCAAGCCTTTCTTCTGAGGTGCATCTGCGTGGATTCGAACCAAGAGCCCTTTGGTTAGTAGCCAAGCACTTAACTATCTGCACCACCCGGGGACTCCTATATACAACAACACAAAAAGCAAATAAGCCTACTCCTCCTTAGGATGAACCACAGCAACTGAAATCTGACCAACCCTGAGATCTTACAGCCTTAGGGAAGGCAAGGTATCTCCCTTAGAGGCAAGACATCAGGTCCTTTGGCATGCCATTTCCCATTCATCCAAAAAGGACAAAATCTACTTTACCTTCAAGATAAATAAGGCCTTATTTTTAGAATAATTTCAAACCCAAAATCTTATCTTTGATGCCTAGAATTCCTTCAAGAGGAAATTAAACCTTTCAGCCTGCCATGAGAAATAAAAGGCTTTACAATGAAAATATTGTGTATAATAATATCTTCACTCAAATTTATTCACAATATATTTTAATTTATCAATAAATGAATGCTATCTGATCCTTTCCTAGGTTCAGTAGGAGTTTAGGGAAAAGATTTTGTCTTCAACTATCCAACATTTATTATAGTGTCAGGAAAATGAAAAGATTCAAGTTCACATAATTACATTTTTTTAATCTCACTTCATTGTAAATGTGCTGTTTTCCAAAGGCTTCATAAATGAATTATGACACTACCTTTCCTTCAATGCTGACAAATATATTTGCTGCCTGTATTTTCCAAGGAATTATGACACTACCTTTCCTTCAATGCTGACAAATATATTTGCTGCCTGTATTTTCCAAGGCTGTAAACAAAGATTCTCATAAACAGCATCATAACAGCACAGTTAGTATAAACAGCAGTTAGATCTCTTGTTCATATACACAACAACAATAACACTGTACAAAACAAAGCTAACTGGAAAACTCTGTACCAACACAATTCCCACAGGTCTACCTCACCTTTTGACTTTTCCACTGGTGGTGTTTCATCTACTTCAACAAGGGGCTTTTTGTTTGGAGGTTCTGGGGAATCAGGTGAATCTTTTATTATCTCAGTTTCAGCCAATTCTTCCTTTCCACGTTCTAAAATTCCTTTTAATCTTTCAGAGGGACGAAAAGTGAAATTTAAAGTTTAAATTTTTAGTAGTCTAAATGGTTCAACAGTTTAGTTTAGACTTTGCATAGCAGTTTTTACTTTCACAAAGTAAGCCTCGTGGCTAAATGTAAGGACTAATCAGAAGCTAAATCTCAATCTAAAATCAGGAAAGAAAACTTAATGAATTAATACATTTCCTTTTCCCTTAATATTAATGTAGTAATTCAGTAATATAGTTAGCTGTAAAATATTTTTTAAAAATAGAGGAAAGCTTAAGAAGCAAAAATTAAAAAGTTCAAGAAAAAAATATTACATTAGGAAAACACTTCACAATTTTAATTTTTAAACACAGACAAAACCTTATTTCAAATTACAAATAAGATTAAGGAATTTGCTGTCATTCATTCTCTAATCTGCATACTGTGGAAATATATTTTCATTCCACAAGTTAGCAACATAACTCCAACCTTATTTTGAGTTTCACCAGGGAATAGAAGCATTTTCAAACTACACAGGGACATGCTTGAAGATCAGAGGGATCTAAATGAGAATAAAAAGTTCTGTTTTGTTTTTAAGGGATTCGCTACATTGCCATATTTATCCGATTCTTTGTGCTTGATTTTTGGCAAGAAGGTGGAAGATAGAAGACACTTTTATTTATAAAGCTTTATTAGTTTTGTTACATTTTTCCAAATCTAACCTTGACATCACTATTTAACTCACTAAGGAAAAAAAGTGTACTACTGAGGAACGTTTTCAGAATTAGGGCTGTATGCCCTTCCTTTACGTTCTCAAGCGCATCCTGTGCCTGTTTTTATAATAGCACCTTCCACACTCAGGTGTAATCACTGACTCACTGGCCTGTCTCTACCACAACACTGTGTTCTTTCAGGGCAGGATTTTATGCCAAACGTTTGGCCCATCACAGGCATTGACTAAATATTCACTGAACAAATAAATAAAACTATGTCTCTGAAGATCATAATACGGCAAGTAAATACTGATACCAAGCATTATGCATTATGATTTTCAGAAGTTAATTAGGGAAAATTAACACTATATTTGCCTCTAACATTAAAAAAAAAATCATACCTCTAGTTCAAGAGATCTTCCAGATTTTAAGAATAAAACCACACTGTTATAAAATGAAATAAACACATATTACATGAACTACTATTAAATGAGGTTTGAACGTTCAAACATGCTATCTGCAGAATGAAGTATGCCAGAAGGCACCACAGGGCTATATTAATGCCAGAAATCACCTCTCTGAATCTTGCCAGGACTTTTCCTGTTCATAATCTTTCACTGCCTTCTCTGACTTGTCCTCTTTGTCCTCCCTCTTTCTTCCTCGTTTCTTTCGCTCCTCTTCTTCTGGGGGTTTGCTCCTACATGCCATCAGACATTCCAAGACTCTTTGATGTTTCTCTGAGTTGTTAATATGGGCTCTGACAAGAGTTTCTAATTCATTCCACATGATGCGGTATTGTTCATCTCTACAGTAAAGAAGATTAAAATTGACGTTTTTCTTAGAAACACTGTAAGTAATATTACCAGTTGCTACTGATAAAGTAAAAGGAAATAATAAACACATTCTTCTTTTCTCTTAAACCCATTTCCATTGAGTCGATTCAGACTCATGGCGACCCCATGTATTTCAGAGTAGAAGTACACTCCATAGGGTACTGGGTAGTTAATGGTGGAATTCTAAGTTAAGATGTACCCAATTCTGCTAGGCTATATTATTTCATCTTGGTCATGTGTATACATATATACATACACACCAAACACATAATTTACCAATGAAGATAGTTTAAAAACAATATAAAACCCGAAAACCAAACCCAGTGCCATCAAGTCGATTCCGACTCATAGCGACCCTACAGGACAGGGTAGAACTGCCCCATGGAGTTTCCAAGGAGCACCTGGAGGATTCGAACTGCCGACCCTTTGGTTAGCAGCCATAGCACTTAACCACTATGCTACCAGGGTTTCCAAAAAACAATATATAATAAGTAAATGTGATGTGTCAAAGTGAGAGGAAAAAAAACTACCTTTTAGGGCCTTTTCCTCTTGTACCAACTGTGGAAATAGGCAGAGGATCATTTTTTCTTTCCATGTCAACTAAGTTGTATATTGTTTTTTGACAGTTTAACACATCCTCTTCTGTCAAAGATTCTTTCACAATAACACTGGCCAATGGAACAACCTATTAGATTTTTTAGAAAGAAAAAAAAATCTGTCTTGAAACGCACAAAGTACCAAATAGCAAAGCGCCTAGATAAAATTTCAACTGATTTTAAAGCTATCATGGCGAGGGAATCTATAACCACCACTTCAGTTTTCAATTACTAATTCTCTACCTGTAGCAAACAAATTTCATTCTTTGCTTGAAAAACCATATAAATTACGTGTTTTCTAACTTGTTTCTATAAATAACATATAGCTAACCTAGGAGAAAAGTTGAAACTACTTAACCACTTACCGCTTGCATGTTGAAAATGGTGGTTTGTGAGATAATCATAGGCCAGTAACGGGTGTGTTTTTCTAACTGATCTTTTGCTCGCTCCAAAGGGATCTCAAGACTTCCATCGATTTTATATCTGGGGTCTAGAAAAGGAGTTAATCTGTTTTCCCTCATAAATTCACCAAAATCCTAATGATAACCAAATAAGAAATAATTAGAAACTATTTTCCAATGTTTCAGTATGGCTTACATGTAAAAGCCTATCTCCCTGATGGCTTCTGTCCTGTGGTGTGTAGCATAGCATTTTCTCTAACAGCTCTCCTTTCCACCACTACTTTTTTTGTCCTTTTGAACATGAAACCTATCAGCCTTTACACACTGGAGAAGAAAGCCTCAAACAGAATTGCATTCCTGGTATTTCCTCTTTTTAAAAACCAAGGAGCACTCATCTTTCTTCCTGTCTATAATTTAACTCTTTTCTATCATCTACAGAAACAAGAATGAGTTAATCATATTAGAAGACCAATTTGCTTGCTTAAAAACTACATTGATATAATATCAAAATGTTAACACTGTTTATCTTTCTAGGATGGAATTACAGGTAAGTTTTTAAAAATATCTGTATTCTCTACATTTTCTACAATGAATACTTACTAGCATTTTCCTTATCAAAAAAAAATGTTATCCAAGAAAAAAAAAGCCTAATCAAAAGCAATTACTTACAGTACATAACACTGTGGTTTACAAAGTATATTTATATACATTATCGCATTTAATTTTCACAACCTCTTTAAAAAGTAGACAGTGATGAAAAGCCAAATATGAAAGAAAAACCAAAAACCAAACCCATTGCCACAGAGTTGATTCCAACTCATAGCAACCCTACAGGACAGAGCAGAACTGCCCCCATGGAGTTTCCAAGGAGCACCTGGTGGATTCAGACCGCTGACCTTTCGGTTAGTAGCCGTAGCTCTTAACCACTACACTCCCAGGGTTTTCAATATGAAGAAGGAAACAGGAATAAATAATTAAAATCAGAAAATATAATTTCTCCCAAAAAGAAATATAATTCCTTGTATGTTGGTCCATTCCTCTCCCAATAATACAAAAGTTAATGGTGTTATTTCAAAGTAGCAGCAATACAAATATTCAAATGTTTGTGCGTATCATTTAAGGTACTAGAAATTAAATTTCACCTAATTAGTTCAAGTCCATTTCCTTTCCTTTCTACATTTTCTGTTGTCAGTACCATCACATATTTCTCAGAATACACTGAATACATAGGGAAAACTACATAGTGATAGATTTTTTGAGCAAGTATTGCAGGATATTCATCTAATTAAAGTAACAGTCAACTTCTTTCAAACGTCTTTTTGACACAGATCCTAGCATATGATAGACACTCAATAACTATGTGCTGAATGACTCATCAACTCAAGACATAAAATTTATAGGTATTAGAGCCTTACTGTAATCCGGTAGTCTGTAACTCTTCCTCCACACCCTTCACTAATTGAAGGAGGATCTTCTAGAATGGATCGAGAACTGCTAAGGACGTGCAGAAAAATCTCTCCTCCGTGGCTACTAAGCATATGACTAATGACTTTGGAACCTGACTTGCGTGGTTGTTCCAATAAAACAGAACGACCTGTCAAAAGTAAGATTATTCTATCAATAATGAAATTCAAATGGGCTCTAACTTACCCCTTAATATTTATGTCTAGATTTCCCATTTGATCACCATATTTTAACGAACACTGCTAGTTTAGTGTATTTACTTTTCAATTCCTAAAAATCTGAATTCCAGCCTTGGCTATCTCTTGGTTACTCCAAACTTCCGTAGTTATATAGATAGTTTTCCAAAACAAGTATAGTGGTCTCTGGTACTATATGTTTGGTTATATTGCTATTCAGTTACAAATTCATACAAAATTTTTCTCCTGGGCAACAAAAAGGAAAGTAAGACAACTGCTGGGTAACCCTGAAATTAGCAATACTACAAAACATTTGGAAAAAAGACAGTTTATTGACTTCAACAATGCTCCCTCATTACCACTTTTATCCTAACTACTTTCTATTTCACATGTCCAAACATTGTTTAAGCTGGATTCCATAGTTATCTGGTAATCAAAATTGTACTTAACAATGAAATTAACCTTATGATAAAGGCAGACAGACTCTTTACAGTGGTTCTAAACCCTAGCTGATCACAAGTATCACCAAGAAAGCTTGAAGAATTTAGATTTAGTAGACAGAACCCAGTAATTTTGATTTTTTAAAAAATTTCTCACACAAGGAAACTACAGAATTAAAGTCATATATAATAATGACATGGTGTAATATTAAAAATACAATGTTTATCTAGAATACAGTCTTGAAAGAGAAATAAGTACACTGCAATTTAAAATTCAATTCCAGTTTTTCCAGTTGCTGTCAAGTTGATTCATAAAATTTGATAGGCCAAGATAAATAGTTCTGTATCATTTTATCTTAAAAAAAAAAAAATTAAACTCTAAAGATCAAATTTTTAAAATAAAAACATTAAAAAATATATACCCACTCATCAATTATCAACACGGATAGGCCCCAAAGACCAGGTCGTTATGTGAAAACCGGCACTACAGGAGAGTCAGGGTCATGCCCTACCTTTGGTGCCAGTGTCCCCTCGGGTTGCTCACTGCCCATCAGGCACCCCTGGCACATCTCCAAATGCACGTGGCATGGCAGGCCCCGCTTCCCCACCATGGCCAGGCCTGCAGGGGCTGGGGGGGGTGGTGGTGATGGTTAGGGGTTGCCTACCTCATCTAAAGCAACAGGGGCTCACCACCACCTGATCGAGCTCCAGGCCTCCACAGACCCCCATGCCTCACCTCTCCACCTTCCCGCCCCACAGGACCTGGAGATGGGCCTCGGTGGCAGGCAGCTCCCAGGCCTGTGGGCAGGTGGGTGTGGGCCCAGCAAAGGCTGCCAAGGTAGCAGAGAGGCCTCTTTGGAACAAGAGACTTCCAAGCCCCCCACCCAACTCCTGCAACCCAGGATCCCGCTGCCTCCTCACGAGCCAGCCACCCCTGCTTCCTGTGTGTTGTCTGCACACGCTGCACTTACCACAGGCCCAGGCCAGCTCCCCGTCCCATCTAAGTAATACAAACCGCCAGCGGCCTGCACAGCCTCACTCCCTCTCACAAGCCTCGTCCTCCTCCTCCCCTTCTTGGCTCAGCTCCTCATTAATGCACAAAATACTCAGATAGTAGATTTTTTTCTATCGTCATAAATGCAAGATGTTGGATAAGACAGTTGGTAAGTGAGGAGCATGTATATTAAATAAAATGTGCTTAGACACAATAGACTAAAAAATCAGACATAAAGCCATCTTAGTTTTAAACCTTAAATCTTATTTTTAAGTAAAACTGTTAAAGAATATTTCTAATTACAGTCACGCATCGATTCAAGTCCATGATACGTTCTGTGAAATATGATGTTATGTGATTTGGACATTGTGTGAACACCATATTACATACTTAGCAGAGCTATATGGAATTGTGTATTTTTAAGTAGAAAAAGTTCACATTAAAACAACTATTGAAAGTACAGTACATACATAAGCTAGTAGCAAAGACATTTATTATGACTCAAAATATATGTATATATGTAGTGTACCATTATATGCCTGGCAATGCAATCACTTTGTAAACATGAGATACGCGTGTCACGTGCAGGAAGCTGTTGCATTCACTACATCTGGTTACATTCGATATGTCCTGTTTTTAATCAGGATTTCTGAATCCTGTTATAACCTTATGGAACCACAGACATATATGCAGTCAGACGTTGCCCAAACGGATGTTATGCAGCACATGACTGCATATAACTTTAAAACAGTTTTAGGAGAAAAAGCAGACTATACTGAAGAAAATAGCTTTTCAGACTCCAAGAGTTCATATTTCCACATATTCTAACAATTTCACTTGTAATAATTTCAATCAAAAGTCATTAAATGATGAAAGTTACCATTTAGAAGGAAATTAGTAAGGCAGGAGGAAGGTCTACTATTTACATCTACAGGAGAAATTCGATAAGCTCCAGTGCAATAGTGTAACTCTGAAATAGAAGAAAACACTGATTTGAAAGAATATAAAGAAATATCCCCACATTTAAAAGAAAAAAAAATTTTGCTCGTTGAGCCCTTAAAACAATGAAAAAATTCAAAAAGAAACAAATTAACTGATACCTGCACAATACTTAAAAGAACTTTATGATTTACTCTTTTCTCTTTCAATTATTTTTAAATACCTACCAATGTTATTTGTCCTTGGTGTACACCACTTTAATGTTATTGTCTCCTTAAATGGGCCTTCTCTACTGCTGCCACCTAAGTGGGTATCGCCTTTGAAAATAAATCAGAGAAAAATAATATTATTAAATAGAATACAAATTTTGAATTATTTACCGAAGCTTTCCAAAAGACTCTAAGTACTGTGAGAGAAAATACTTCGGGAGAGCATCATTTTTTATGAAGTCCCCTAGAAAAATGCCAAAGAGAGTTTAGATATTAGCTATGATGAAAATAAATATTTAATCTTCCTCCGAATTTCTCATTAATTAAATTAATCATTTCAGTCACTGCGCTGAAAGTCAAAAGCAAAAACTTAAAAACTTTTCAAGAATCTATAATTGCTTCCCATTTCCCACTAGTAAACAATAAAAATAACATGGTTAAGTACTCAGAGAAAGCTTAACGAATCTAAAATGCACAATTAATTATATGAATTGAATGAATCCTCATGATCCTAATGAGTTTATTTAGAATATAAAACAAGGAATCTGGGAAGGAAATATAACCGTTAGAAATTTTTACCTTAATGGAATTTATAATAAAGGGGGGTAAAATGTTAATCAAATAATAACCAACATAAAACTATATAGTTGACAAAGGCTATAAGGGAGATGTATACAGTGATATGAGAGCCTACACAGAGAGATTTGGAGACCCTGGTGGTGTAGTGGTTAAAGTGCTATGGCTGCTAACCAAAACGCTGGCAGTTCAAATCCAGCAGGCGCTCCCTGGAAATTCTATGGGGCAGCTCTACTCTGTCCTATAGGATCGCTGTGAGTCGGAATCGACCCGTCGGCAACGGGTTGGGTTGGGTTTGGTTTTTACAGAGAGACTTAACCTTTTCTGAGACATCAGGGAAGGCTTCCTTGAGAAGTGAAAATTGGTCTGAATTCTAAAGGAAGGAGTAGAAAATTCTAAAGAAGTGGAGAAAAGAGTACTCATGCAAAGGAAACGGCAGATGCCTAGATCCTGGTGGCATGAAAGAGCATGAAGATTATCACATCTACAGGAACGAAACACAGAAAGAAGGCAAGGATGTGAGATGGGACTGCAAACAAGGAAGAACCAGACTATGCAGGGTCTTGGGAAGCATTTAAGCAATTCTGTCTTTATCCTAAGGACAAGTGAAAACACTGTAGGGTTTTAGTCTAAGGGCAACATAGTCAGGATTAGCATTCTGTAAAATTATTCTAGCTAGTAGGTCAAAAGTGGATAGATACACACTATTTAGGATGCTACTGTAGGATACTAGTTAAGAAAATAATAGGCTGGATTAGGGAGATGGTAATGGTAGTGGAAATGCAGATGTGGATATATCTGAGATATTTAGAATATAAAATCAAGAAAATGTGATGAAGGATTTAATATGAACAATGAGAAAGATCCTTCAAAAATGACTCTGAGGTTTCTGTCCTATATAACTGGATAAACAACAGGATCATTCACTGAGACGGGAAACATTAGAAGACTGGTTCCAGACAAAGCTCATAAATTATTTGACACGTTGAGTTTTAGTATCTTAGAGACATCTAAGGGATGACAAGTAGGCAATAAATTATATAGATCTGGAGTTCAGGGGAGATATCTGGGCTAAAGAGTAAACCTACTCATTCAAGACCCAGCGCTAGTATCACCTCCTGAGGGAAGCTTGCCTAATTCTTAGAGGCATATTCACATGCAACCCCTCTGTGTCCACAGCACTCTGTGCCTATTGCTACCATAGCATCTTACACATGGTGTCCATGGATCATACATACAATTGTAGGTCAAATCAACAACTATTTTTAAAAAATAACTTATGTTACAAAGATTTTTAAGCTTTTTTTCTAAGTTTAAACAATTTTTAAAACTGATATTAGGGTACAGATTCCTAGCGATTTTCACATATTATATCCTTAGAAACAAAATTTCCTACGTTTATTTGCTAAACATAAATACATGCATTTATTTTTAAAACAGTTTTTTTCCTGTTTGCAATTCATGTTACGTTAGTTCCAGGACTCCTTACACATGTAACAAATACTATGATCAGCTCATAGTATTATACTTCCGAATACATGTACCCAACATTATTGAAGTCAACCATTTAATTCTCTGATAACATCAATTTACAAAGGAAAGAGTCTGAAGGATTTAGCCAAATTTCAAAACTTAAAGGCTTTTAAAATGTCCTTCAAATCTTACAACTTCATTTAATTTTAGGATTTGATGGAATATTACAGTTCATCTAATCCAGCACCTTTAATTTTTAAGTGCATAAAGGGAGTCTAGAAACATATGGGGGTTTGCTAGCTGGCAGCTGAGCTTTAGCTAAAACCCCAGTCTTCTCCCCTAACCATGCCAATACAGTTGCAGAAATCGCACTTTTGAAGGTGAAATCCACTGACTGAAATAATTTTTAGAAGGAAAAAAACTAATCTGTAATTTCAAAACAGCTGGTTTTTATCCAGGCAGGTTGGAAGTCTATCACTCTTTCAGGTCTGCTACTGTTCTCTTTCCTTTCCCAGGGTTGTTTGCTTGCAAAAGAGAAACTATGACATGACTATAATGGCTATCTTTCTCAATATTTGTTCCATTAGCCTACTTTTTCCCAAAGTAAATTCTACAGAACACTAGTTCCAGGACCATTACTAGGTGATATTGTTAGATAAGCTGGAAAAGGCTGAATTAATAAAGTTGAGCAGGTCTGTTTACTACAGAACTTCTCAGAGCTATTAATATGCTTCCATACATTAGATCTTACAGAAGAATTTTTTCAAATGTCTCCTACTTACCACTTTTCAGGAAATCTACATGTGCATCTTTGTGATGAAGCAGCTCCACATCATAATTGGCAGATGTGTTTGCATGTTGCTCTTCCTTAAAGCAAATTTTAGAACAGTTGAAATAATTTGGGTTTGCTTTCAAAATGACAAAGTTATTAATTATTCCTTCTGCTTTTTGTTTAAAGTGAGGTCAAATACGTTCAACATTAATTAGCAATAATAATGGGATTGTCTGCTAAGTAATTAACTTATTTAAAGATGCGATAGTTTTCCACAGCAATATGAACTCTATAAAAAATTACTGGCTATTAAGTGGTAATAAAATAATTAATGATTTTTTACTTTATGTTAGAATTAACAAAAATTACTAATCTAGAAGTTTTAGATATTTTTACTTCAAATGCACTCTCTTGCCAACATTTTTTACACAAAATGTAATTAGTTTACATAAATTGAAAGTGAAATAGTTGTTTAAAGAAGGGAACAGCATCTTTAAATACCTACAGCAAATCAGCAAACATCATTTATATAAAATAGCAGACACAGACTAATAAACAAGTATGGCAACTTGTTTTCACTAAACAGTAAGTAGGAATTTCAGCATTATATATTTACCAAAAAGAGAAGACTGAAGGGAGAGTCACACCAGTAGCAAACAAATATGGTCAAAGTTAACTGGCAAGGCATTTGTCACTCTCAGAGTATTTTTCTTACAGTTAGTATAAAATGATATATATATGCTATCTTACTTGTTAATTGCTTTTTCATCTGAAAGATTCTACTGGGTAAGCCTACAATTTCTACCAAAGAACCAGCCAGTGGTATTAGAAGGAAAATAATAAAAAGATTATCTTTCTCATGCAATTTATTGTTCATGGGGTGGTGGCAAAAAAATGAAACTGGACAATACAAGAAAGCCAGTTTGAATTTTTAGATATAGTAGCTGCCTTATATTTGTAGATATAATCAATATTATCCAATTCAATTCTACTCAATAAAAAATCCTTTAACACTTACTATGGGCCAGGCATAGTACTGATCCTACACAATGTAATGATAATTACTATGCAAATAAACAGGCAGCAGGAGATTCCTAAGGAAATCCATTAGTAAAATCATAAGACTCACATCTACATTTTTCAACTACAGAGTAATAAACTAATACAAAACTATGCGCTATCTTTCCCTGGTCAGAACCTATTAGTTACAAACACCTTTATACTGGGTAAGCAAGAACAAAAATAAGAAATAAAAGACCCATTAGAGTACACAAAGTAAGTGAAATCTAATAACACAACTGTCAGGAAATGAATCACAGAAAAAAAATAACTGAAGATAGAGATTATATCTTGATAAAAATGAGTACATTAAAAAAAAAAAAAAAAAGCTCAAATAGCTTGTTCTTATTAGAAAAGCACAGCATTTTGTTCTGTGATCCTTTCTTAGTCCTTTTCAGTATTTACTGACCTGGTCAAAGACACTGAAGGTGGGCTAGCAAAACAGAAAATATGGTATGGGGGGGAAAAGGTAAAGTTTGAATTAAAATAAATAATACATGTTAAACAAATATTTTAAAAAAGCAGAGAGCCTTCAAAATACCAGGAAAAACAACCACCTACCTTCATGGGAATATTTGTAATAGTAGTTGAAGCCAAGTCAAAATGTTGCTGTACTAAAATATTCAATTTAGTAGCAAGATGCCGTCCTGCTCGAACACTATGGACCTCGCTGGTTAAAACTGGGGACAACTACAGAAAAGGATGAAAGAAAAATAACTCCAAAACATTAATACATTATAACCTAGCACTAAATATGTTACTACAATCCATAAAAGTACTTTTAGAATTTGGAAAAAATAAAAAGGTCCACAAATTAACCATGATACTTATTTTAGCAATAAATTCTAGGCATTCATTCATTAAACAAATATATATTAAGCAGAGCTTCCTATATTGCAGAAACTGTGTGAACCATTTGGGGACTCAGCAGTAAACAGACAGATATAGTCCCTGTCCTCTTAAAACTCAGAGTGGAATATTCTTTGATTTAAAATTTCTTTTTATATATATAATTTTTATTTTATCTCTAAACAAAATGGATTTAAAGTGGTTTATGGAAATACGGCAGAAAAAATACTTCATTTTCTGGGGAAGACAAAAGTCGGCCGATTAAACTGCTTATTAGAAAAGAATGTGGAAATAACCACAAACATCTCATTTCATCATCAGTAAATAAGGCAGCTAAAAGTTACAACAAAATAACACAAAATTTTACTTACAATAAATATTGTAAGTAAATGTTTTATTACAAAGTAAAGACAATATATTGCCACATTACCAAGAGGCAGAAAAAAAATTAACAAAAAAGAGCTAACACTGGCAACCATGTAAAAATACCATAATAGAGATAATTATTTTAAAAATACAACTACGAAAAATTCATAGACTAAGGTAATACTTGACTTCTTTATATTAGTGTTAGATGAAAAATCAGAACGTAAGAACACACACATTTAAATATAATTACGTAAATGCACATATCTATATTTCTAAACATAGATTGCCGATGGTGAATTTTATGTCATGTGAATCCATGTAACAACAGAATCATCCTTTCCTTTAAAATTGATCAAATTTATTGAAAAAGTAGAACCAAGGTTGAAAATGAGCTGCCCACCCCCTCTCCCCTCGTGAGTAAAATAAATTTGTTACTGGAATATATTTTCTGTTAGAGTGTACTGCTTTTCTAACGAGAAGAAAAAAAAGATCTTTATAGAATAATAGTAGTCATTAAAGTAACTGAAATTCACTCATTAAAGTGGCTAATTTCTCAGGAACAAATCAAAACTGTGTATGGTTATGCAACACATTCAATTAAAATAAAAATGTCAACAAGCAGGCAAAAGAGAAAATACTAGAAAAGCTACAATTTATAACAAAGTATCAACCCAGGTGTTTCCCTATACCAATTTCTTTAAAAATTCCAAATATTTTCTAGGCAGAAAATGCTGGCAATGTGAACATTTTAATACTACCCCTTCTCAGCATATATTATTAATAACTCACAATTATCTTTTCTTTGATTACGCCTGCACTTACCTCTTTTTTAGGACGATCAGATACAAGGCTGTCTTCACCAACTGGGTAGGTATGGATCAGGACCAACTCACACCTCTGAATCTGCATGAGACTTAAAGAGAAACTTTTCACTTAGAACATAAGAATACATACTATGTAAAACATTCACGCAGGTGAAACTATTAAGTTTAATACACTAGAAAAGTGTTTGCTATAATCAGTTATTAGTGTGAACACAAAATAAATATTTTAGACTGCGTATAACTGCTGTACTTGTATAAACAATGAACAACTTACACAAATTAAATTCAAATGAAAAATACAATAATTTTCTGTGTGCTTGAAGGATAAAATAAAGGGAAAATTCCAATAATCGATCATAATTTTAAATAGAAAACTGCCACAGAGAAAATTACTATGTCATATATTAACTTTTCCCTTTTACTAATGTTTTTAAGGATAGTGCTAACCATTACTTTTCACTGGCTATTTCCAAAAATATGGGATTGTAACACTAAAAAGTTTCAACTTTTTATTTTGAAATTTCCAAACCGAAAGAAAAGTACTATTCAATGAACACCTGTATCATTCACCTAGATTCACTATTAGCTACATTTATTTATTCTATATATAAATAGACACACACCCTTTTTTTAAATCATTTGAGAATGAGTTGCAGAAGACATACCTCACTTCAAAATACTTCACTTACCAAGTGAAAATAATCTTCTTTGAAACCGTAATACCATTATTCCACTTAAGAAAACTAATAATAGTGCACTCTAAAATAGAGTCCACATTGTAACTGTCTAAAACATGAGTTTTAATAAACCTTTTTTTCCTTAAAAATTCATACATTGCAACTGTTTGTTATGCTCTGATTTGGAACATACTGAATAATTCCACCAACAATTTGCTC
This sequence comes from Loxodonta africana, assembly GCF_030014295.1. NCBI lineage: Eukaryota > Metazoa > Chordata > Mammalia > Proboscidea > Elephantidae > Loxodonta > Loxodonta africana. Next base: position 111,647,135 of record NC_087345.1, on the reverse strand, counting down.
ATTTTACAAATTTATTAGAGTATGAAAGTGAGGCATCAAAACATTATAAATCTGTATCTTAATTTATCCTTCCTGATCACCTTTTCTTGTGGGAAAACAGTAAAATTGTAAAATAAAAGGGGAAAATGGAAATAAGTTTGTGATCACACATTTTTTGACTAATTTGTTGAGGCAGTAGAGAATTCATGGGAATATAACCAGTTATTATTAATATTATTAGAACTTATTATAAAGAGAACACACGTAACTATAAGATTTAACATATTTACTTCACCGATGGCTTATACTCACTGATCTGAATTTGCAGCAACCTTGTTATGCTCATGAATTGTTTCTTGCACACAGTCCTCAAGCATTCGCACATGGCTATCACTATGGCATAAAAAAACATAGAAAACTATGGAATAAACAGTAAGAGAAAAAATTAAAAACACTATTCAGCTGCAGAATCTTTTTATAGGCACTTAAAATTATTTTGATAAGGACTGCTTTTAGTATGCTCATTTCCCATATCAAATGACCAGCTGAAAAACTAGTGAGAAAAAAGTCATACTGACTTCTGTGATGACAAGCTGAACAGTTTTTACCGAAGTGAGTCTTTATTTTAGAACTGGATGAACACAGCCTCGATATTAAGAAGGCAAAGAAAAAGAGAGAGAAAGGTCACTTGCAATATCCTTAAATGCTACCATGTTGTCCTGCTTTTTTAATGAAAACCCCAATAGGACATTAAAACTCCCTCAGTGAAAGAATGACTGTAGTTAACGTCTTACCTTTTTGCATTAGTAATGCAAATTATCCGTCCTCTATTTCCAACACGTTCCGCATTCTCCATTAGGAGCGTACGAGCCTCATGTTGGTATTCTGTAATTTTGCAGAGGGTTTCCACTGCTGCAACTAGACCATGCAGAATACTGCAGCACTCTGGATCGGCCCGAGGGTTAGGAGGCCCGACGGCAGCTAATGCTGCCATCAGCTAAGTAAAATGGAAAACAATTATTCTGACAAGTCAGACAAAAAACAAAATTACAGACTGAAAAAATAAATATGGATATAAAAGTCCTCCAAAAAATACTAGCAAACCAGATCCAGCAACATATAAAAAGTATACACCATGACCGAGTGAGATTGTCCCAAGAATGAAAAGTTGTTTTAAAATCTGAAAATCAATTAATGCAATATATCTTATCGACAGAATTAAAAAAAAAAAATCATATGGTCATCTCCAAAGACAGAGAAAAAGTATTTGACAAAATCTAATACCTTTTCATGACAATAATACTCAACAAACTAGAAAGGGAAGAAAACTTTCTCAACTTGATAAAGTGCATCTACAAAAAAATTCACAGCTAACAGCATACTTAATGGTGAAAGACTGGATGTTTTCCCCCTGAGATCAGAAACAAGACAAGGATGTACAATCTCACTACTTGCATTCAGTGTTGTACTGTGAATTTCTAACCAGGGAAATTAGGCAAGAAAAAGAAATAAAAAGCATCCAGAATGAAAAGGAAGAAATAAATCTATCTCTATTTGCAGGTGACATGATCTTATACAAATAAAAAATCCTAAGGAATTCATTATGAAACTATTAGAACTAATAAACAAGTTCAGCAAGTTTGCAGGATATAAGATCAATACAGAAATATTAATTACCTTTTCATACACTTTCAGTGAACAATCCAAGCATCAAAATAAGAAAGCAATTCCATTCACAACAGCGTCAAAAAGAATAAATTTTAACAAATGAAATGCAAATTTTATACTCTGAAAGCTATAAATCTTGCTAAATTAAAGATCTAAGTAGTAAAACATTCCATGCTCATGGATGAGGAGGCTTAATAGTGTTAAGATGTCAATATCACCCAAATTCAGATTCAATACAACCCCATCAAAATCTCAGCTAACTTCTTTGCAAAAAATTATTTTAAAATACATATGGAATTGCAAGGGGACAAAACAATCCTGAATAGACAAAACAATCCTGAAAAAGAAGAAAGGAGGACTCATACGTCCCGATTTCAAAGCTTACTAAAAAGAAATGGTAGTCCAGACAATGTAGTACTGGCACAAAGATAAACATATAGATCCATGGAATAGATCTGAGTTCAGAAATAAATTCACACGTTTATGGCCAATTCATTTTCAACAAGGGTGCCAAGTCCTTTCAATAGGAAAAAAACAGTCTTATCAACAAATGGTGCTGAAGACAACTGGATAGCCACATGTAAAAGAATGATGTTAGGCCCATACCTCATACCATAGATAAAAATTAACTCAAAACAGATCAAACATGTAAATATAAGCACTAAAACCATAAACGTCTTAGAAAAAAATATATAGATATATTTTATGACCTCCAATTTGACGAAGGATTCTCAGCTATGACACCAAAACCACAAACAAAAGATAAAATTGACAACTCGGACTTCATCAAAATTAACAGTTTTTGTGCTTTAAAGAACACCATCAAGAAAGTGAAAAAGGAAACCCACAGAACGGAAGAAATTATATGCAAATCGTATCTGATAAGGGACTCATATCCAGATATATAAAGAACTCTTCCAACTCAATAATAAAAATACCAATAACCCAATTAAAAAATGGATAAAAGATCTGAATTGACATTTCTCTGGAAAAGATACATATATGGCCAAAAAACTCATGAAAAAACATCTCACAGTATTAGTCATTAACAAAAACAAAAAAAATACAGTGCCGCAAATCAAAACCACAATGAGATACCACTTCACACCCACTGGGATGACTAGAATCAAAAAGTAAGAATTATAACAAGTGTTGGTGAGAGTACGGAGGAATCAAAACCCTTGTTCACTGCTAATGGGAATGTGAAACGGTGCAGCTGCTTGAAAAGTTTTGCAGTTTCTCAAAATGCTAAATAGAGATTATCATATTACCCAGCAATTCCACTCCTAGATATATACCCAAAAGAAATGAAAATACATGTTCACACAAAAACTGTACATAAATGTCCATAGAAAGATCTTTCATAAAACTCAAAAAGTGGAAACAACCCAAATGTCCATCCACTGCCGAGTGGATAAACAAAGTATGCTGTACCTACACAACGGAATAGTATTCGACCACAGATGAAGTACTGATACATGCTACAACATGGAGGAACACTGAAGACACTATGCCAGGTGAAAGAAGCCATGTATTATGTATGACTCAATTTACATGAAATGTCCAGATTTGGGACACCTACAGAAACATAAAGTAGATTAGTAGTTGCTTATGGCTGGGGAGGATACAAAACAGGCAAATGATGGTTAAAATGTATGGTTTTTGTTGTTGTTTTGGGTTTTTTTGTTATTGTTGTTGTTGAGGTGATAAAAATGTTCTAAAACTGTGGTGACAGTTGCACGTTATCTGTGAACATATATAAACCTTTTAATTAACTGTACACTTTAAATGGGTGAACTGATTAAGTGCTCAGCTGTTAAGCGAAAGGTCAGCAGACTGAACCCACCAGAGAAGGATGTGGCATTGTGACTTAAGCCTTGGAAACCCTATAGGACAGTTGTATTCTGTCGTATAGGGTCTCTATGAGTCAGAATTGACTCGATGGCAGTGGGTTTTAATATGCAAGTACTTCATAAATTAGAACACACTGTAAGTTCATGTTATTTTTGGCACATACCTTACAATTCCACATATCCTTAAGGATAAAATAAGGAAAATATACAAAATTCTCACATAATATGCCACTAACATAAAAGTTTATAAATCTAACTGGTATTCTGAACATCTATGAGGTTCAATATTACAGAAAAGCTAATATTTCAAAACAAAATACTCAAAGAGTTTATAAAATGTCAATATAATGAGTAATGAGCAATACCTTCCTAGCCCACAAATACTCTTCTTGTTGTCAGGTGATGTTCAGTTCATTTTTGACCCACAGTGACCCCATATGACAGAGCAGAAATACCCCATAGGGTTTTCTAGCCTGCAATCTTTACGGGAACCGATTTCCAGGTATTTCTCTTATGGACTCACTAGGTACGCATGAACTGCCAAGCTTATGGTTAGCAGCCAAACATTTAACCATTGTGCCACTAGGGCTCCTTACCAATAGTCTTAAAATAAATAAAGATTATTAAATAAAGATTATTTAAGACTTACCAATAGTCTTACTCCACAGTAAATGATTTACAAAAAAAGGAAAAATCCTCTCTTATCCTGCATGATTAGAAAAAGGGATGCTCCTTTTAACTATAAAGTTTGGTTTCTTTGAACCTCTACAGCTCTGATTAAAATAAGAGTAATTGTTTTTGTTGCTGTCTTTTACCGTCCAGTCAATTAGAGAGTAATTATATCCATCCCATATGACTATAAATGTTGCAAAGTGTGTATTTCTCATACACTGCTGGGGAGTAAACTGATACTACTAGCCTGCAGAAGGGAATTTCCCAGTATCTATCAATTATAATTGCATACACCCTCTGACCCGCAACTCCATTTTGGGGAACTCATATACAAATAAACTTCTAAACATGCAAACTGATAAATGTACAACATTATTCACTACAGCATGTTAAAAGCGAAAAACTGAAAACAACCCAAACACGTACCAATAGAGGACTACGTCGATAAAGTGGGACACCATGCAGGTGTAACAACAACTATGCAGAAATACTCTACGTGCTGATAAGGAAAGGATTTCCAGGATCTATATACATATATTTTTTGTTTTCCAGGATACATACTTAAGTAAAAAAACAAGATGTAGAAGTATGGGTAGAATGTGTAACCTTTTATGTAAATAAATGTGGGAAAAATCTACAACTGTACTTGCTTGTATATGCCTAAAGTTACTCTGAAAGGACCCATAAGAAACTATGAAATGGTGGTGGGGATAAGTAATGGTGTGCTGGCAAACTGGCTCTGCAAAAAACAATAAAATAAAAGTCCCAATTTGTAGTGTTCATCAATTTCTACAGTTAAATTCTCCCTTCATGGCTGATTTCAAGCTCCAACTGTTACATCACCGAATATGGAGTTAGTAAGAGATGCAGAGAATTCGTTCTCCCAAGCTGGTCTGAGCAGGCTCTAGCACACCACTAACTGGGACCACGGATGAAGAGGAAGCAAATTTTTCAAAGTATACCTTTTACTCACAATACATATACACACACACAAATATGTATGCATATGAATAGACGTATGTACATATGCAAAATTTTATTTTTTTAATTATATGAATATTACCAATTCACAAAAAGTAACTATAAAAGGAAGAAAAAAATACTTTATAAATGGTTACATAAAGACCCTGGTACATAGGAGAAACTAAGAAAAAGTAATTTTAGAGGGGAGAGGTATTGTGGCGCTGGGAAAGCAACAGAAAGAAAAAAAGTTGGTTTCTGGAGTCAGATATGGGCTCAAATCCTGGCTCTACCTTTTATTAGCTGTGTGACTCTGGTCAATCTTTCCTAGCCCTTTCCTTATCTGAAAATAGGAATAATCATAGAACCTGTCCCACACTAGCGTGACATTTTCAAGCTTTAACTTAGCCAACAAAAACAAGACCAAAACTTCTGAGGCCTGACGATTTTCTGTAATAACTCAAGACGTCTAAGAGAGGTATGTACTGTAATAGAGCCCTGGATCTAGCTACATCAGTCAAGCAACCTCTGGCCCCTGTGGGCCTCAGAGCTCCTTCACCTGCACAATCACATAACTGAAGCAAAGGATGTCAAACATTCTGCAGTCTACTATGCTTGTTACTCAGGATTATTCATGGGAACTAGAGAGAAATGTGATATAGATAACCAGAGTTAAACATTAAATGTGTTAAACACAGACAAAATTATATATAATTAATATAAAATGTCGATTCTTTTATAGCATCTTGAACACAAGTGATTTGCTATGTAGTTGCCTTCAGATTAGGAGCAAATGGGAGCTTCCCCCTCTGCTCCTAATTTAAAAGCAGGGAGTGTGATACAATGTTTTAAGAGAAGCAGTAATAAACTCAGAAAGCAGAAGGAAGTTAATTTTCTTACAATCAGTATACCCACCATTATCAAATGCACACCTTCTACATTACTGCAGAGATCTCTACATTAATTTGTGCATATTTATATTCGTATATGCAACTACAGAGGCTTCAAGCTTCTTTCCCAGTACCTCCTGAAAGAAGCACACCAGGATACATGTCACTTCAAAAAGACATAAAGGGGGAATGCATGGAATCCTTAATATTATTTTTTCAAGTAATGAAAAAATAGTTAAGAACATTCTGGAGTAATATAAGCACAAAGCCAAGCCAGTAAGAGCCAATCCCTTGAGTGAATTACTTTAAAAGAATTAAAGGTTAGATAGTATCTATATGATACTAGTCACAAACATTTTATGGCCAAAAACTGTAATAAACACAATTCTTTAAAAGTAAAAACACATCGAAGAACATCAATTCACATAAAAATTTTAACATGAAAGAGTTCAAGTGATACACTCAAATATTTCACTCATGCCTGTCTCACATGTAGTGCATATTCATCAGTGAAGAACCTAGTCGACTGAAGTCTTCTTCTCAACTAAACAATAGCAAAGAACATAAGCTACTATAAACGCAATATCCTTACACAAATGATGTTTTAAAAAGCATAAACTTAATGGACTGAGAATTAATTTATTTCTGCTCCCTCCTAAAACTCCACTAAAACCACAGTAAAGGAATTTAATTTTAAAAAGCATACACCAAAATAAATAAATACACCCACAAAGATGAAGGGAATGGAAGAGGGGACAACAGCAAATAAGAAATGTCAACAAAAATGTGTAAGACAGAAAATGAGTGGAGTAATGGTAGTGGACTTAGTAAGGCTGAGTAAGCTGAAATCTAAGTGCCTAAAAAAAAGTGCCTAGGAGGGGGAAAAAGCAAGGTGGATGCCCTGCGGAATCCAGAAAAGGTTTAAGAACTGGAGGCACCAAGCACCACATAAAGCAGAGGTGAGGCACGATCTAAAAAAACCAAGAATAGTTTGAGGTCAATATGAAGAATAATTTGTCCCTCAGGTCTTAAACCCACCCTGCTCATACAAATGACCACCTCTCCCCTAACCTCCTGGATACAGAATACATTCCTTAAACGAACTGAACCATAAAGCTACCAAGTATGGATACTACAAGGCACAACAGAGGGTAAGGATAGATACTAGACCAGTGCTGCCAATGGAACTTTCTGCAATGATGAAAATGTTCTATACCTGTGCTGTCCAATATAGTATCCACTAGCCCACATGTGACTACTGAGAATCTAAAACATGGCTACTACTACAGAAGAACTGAATTTTCTATTGCACTTAATTTTAATTCATTTATTTAAACAACCATAAGTGGTGGCTGTTATTGTGAGGTGTTGTCAAGTAGATTCTGATTCATAGTGACCCTATAGGACAGAATAAAACTGCCCCACAGAGTTTCCAAGAGGTGCCTGGTGGACTCAAACTGCCAGCCTTTTGGTTAGCAACTGTAGCACTTAACCACTACGCCAGCAGGGTTTCCAACCACTGTGGCTAGCAGTTACTATACCAGACAGTACAGTACTAGACCAAAAACGGAAAGATTCTGCCTACCAAACGGTAGGACCCAGTCCTCACTTGGCTCCCAGAAGGCTGACATGCAAGTTTACAGCATACAGGCAGAAAAGCAGAAGATCCTTCTCTGGAGACCCTGAACAGTCCAGAGAAATGACCTGTTGACTCCAACATCTGGATATCCTCCAATGAAAACAGCTGGCTTACACCAGAGTGAAGCCCACCCATCAGCAACACCTACTCCACAACATGTTGATCTTCTATTATGCTATTTAGTGCTTTGCTTTAAAAGAAAAAATAAAAAAAACACATAGGGATCAAAAGAAAACTTTGAATAAACTATAACTAATAACCTCAGATTAAAAAAAATATAAAACCCATAACATCAGAAAAAGATACTATGAAAATGGAGGCAGAACATAAGTGAAAGTTTGTAGAAATTAGTATGATCAAATAAAAAGTTAAAAGAAAGTAAGTAAAAGATCAAGGAAGAGCAACATACAGAGATGACCAATGAGAAAAAGAACAAGGAATTTAATCAGGACGTCCAACATTCCACTAGTACGTATTCCAGAAAGGCACAAACAAAATACAAAAACAAGAAGGTTTTCAAAGAACACAGAAAATTTCCAAAATTGACAAATGTAAGAGTCAGCCTAAAAGAGCCAATAAGTACTTAGCAGAATGAGAAAAAATTAACACCAAGGCACATCACTGACAATTTTCAGAACATAGGAGAAAGGAAAGATTCTAAGAGCTTTCAGAGAGAGATTAGGCATAAAAATGGTGTAAAACTTCTGAACAACACTGGAAGCTATAAGACGGTAGGATAATACCTTCAAAAAATTATTTCCAACCTGAAATTTTATACCTGAAGTATCAATAAAGTGTAAAGGTTTTTAAAGAATTCTAGAGGTTATACTCTACCCAAACAAGAGATTATACAAAGAAAGAAAGATGGGAGGGGGCGGATCTGACAAACAAGGAGAGAGGAGGGTAACAGCAGAGTGGAACAGCCAGTTCAAACTGGAACAGAAGACTGGGCTCCAGGAAGGTGTTCATGGAAAAAATTAAAACTGCTAAATTATGTGATATATTTTTGATAAAAATACTGAGAGATTTTGTAGAGACATGAGGAAAAGTAGAAGAGATATAAAGAAAACTAAGGAAATTTAAAAAAAAAAAAAGGAAATCATAAATTACAGGAATAAACAAAGAATTGTACAAGAAAACAAATTATCATATATACTACTTGGCTGAACAGTAGTAATGTCTACTCTATGTAAGCGAAACAATGCAAATATGAAAGTTTGAAATAACCAAAAATTCTGAGACAACAGTATGAGAAAATGAGGAAAGCAAAGGGGGTGGGCATAGGGGCATGGGGGGAGGGGTATACAAGAGGTAAATCCTCATTCACGATAGCAATAAATAGATAAAATTTAAATTGAGAACTCAATAAACAGTAGTAAAAACATGCTGTTTAGAAATATGGAAGTAAATACCAGAACAGCTAAATTGAAATTTATTTGTACCTTTTAGGTAAGGAAAGACTGGAATGGAGATAGCTATTTTTCTTTTAGTGTTACTTGGCATTCTAAAACTATGTGCAAATACTATACTGATAAAATATTCCTAATCATTTCAAAAGAAAATTTTTTTACCACAGTTAGATAATTCTCAAAAAGGGCCACAACTCAAAACTGAATCATACCTCCTGTAAATTTTGGTCTTCTTGAGTCCAAGAATTTAAAACATGTGCTCCAGAGTCACTCACAATGAAGTTCACCTAGATTTCAAAAACAATTAGTATTCAACTGTAATTTCACTTAATCACCACCATACCAAAAAAGTAATATGCAATTTCTTACACTGGTTCACTGATTAATCAATTTATTTCATAACTACATAATGGCTAATATATGCCAGGTGCTGGAAACCCTGGTGGCATAGTGGTTAAGTGCTCGGACTGCTAACCAAAAGGCTGCCTGTTAGAATCTACCAGGCAATCCTTGGCAACTCTATGATGGAGTTCTACTCTGTCCTATAGAGTTGCTATGAGTCGGAATCAACTCAATGGTAACGGGTTTTTGGTTTATTCTTGGCACTGAGGATGTGTCAAATCAGTGAGGAATAAAACATTCTGTAACTAACAATGTGGGGAAAGCAGAGTGTCAGGGAATGTGCTGATATAAAGGGCAGTGCAGAGAGAATGTTAACAAACAAATGAACAAGTTAATTTCAGAGAGTGATTAAAGGCTATGAAAAAAAAATTGGTTAGCTACTTTAAATTGGATGATCAGAGAAGGGCTTTGTATGTACGTCTCAATTGAGGGGAATCCAAAATGACCAAAGGAAACTAAAATAAAGCTGGAGATGGAGAATTCCAGGTACAGTGAAGGCAAATGCAAAGGCCTCTAAGCATATACCAGGAACAGAAAGGTCACAGCATGAAAAAGGGCAGGAGACAAACTCAGAGAGATAGGCAGTAGCCATATGATATACAGGGCACTGAAAACCAACATATGAGTGTGGACTTTATTTTGTTTTAAAGTAAAATGCAAATAAAAAAACACCATCAGGTTAGATGACGATGACAGTAAGGAACATAATAGAAAATGTATGAAGTAACTATTTTTCCTTTTAGGAGAACGGTAAGATTTCTTTCTTTCCCCTGGACTATATGATGTAATCCATCATCTTTTTTCCCTAGTATTCATGAAATACTGATTTTCCTTACACAAGGAGTAAGTTGAGAACTGGTCTTTCCTCCTGCAGTTTATCTGACAGAAACATATTTTACAAACCACTTAGCCTGTTTCATTTAAATCTTACAACAATCACAGGAAGTAAATGTTATGCTTAAAGAAAAGCAAACTGAGGCTTTGAGATATTAAGTAATATGATCAAAATCACACCACTGGTGTAGCTAACAAAGTCATGATCTGAACAAAAGCCTGTGTCCTAAATCACTATATTACCCTCCCTCTCACTTTATTTGCTACCCTACATAAAATGTACAAAAATTTAAAGACGGACTCCGTCTGTCCCTGTTACCTTCAAGTCAATTCTGACTCACAGGGATCCTACAGAACAGAGAACTGCCCATCAGGTTTCCAAGGATGTAATCTTTATGAAAGCAGACTGCCACATCTTTCTTCTGCCTAGTGGCTGATGGGATCGAACCACTAACCTTTCAGTTAGCAGCTGAGCACTTCACCACTGTGCCACCAGGGCTCCTTCAAAGGAGGACTAAAACAACTTATACTTTAATTTGGAACTAATTTGAATGCATAATATTGAACTCTGTTTAGCCTTACTGTTACTGCCCTACCGATGCCAGTCTAAGACTTGGCTAGGTCCCAGCCTGTTGCTGTTGTCCGCTGTAGTTGAGTCGATTCTGACTCATGGCAATCCCATGTGTGCAGAATAGAACTGCTCTATAGGGTTTTCAAGACTGTAACCCTTCAGAAGCAATCACTAGGCCTGTCTTCCAAGGTGTCTCTGGGTGGGTTCAAACTACCAACCTTTTGTCTAGTAGTTAAGGACTTAATTGTTTGCGCCACCCCGTGACACCAGTCCAGCCTAGGCTGCAACAAGTGAAACCAAAAGTAAATCATCCACTTGTGGTTAACCAGACGTCTATTCCAAGTTAAAACTTTTGAGAGCTTAAAACCCAAAGATAAGTTTAATACTGAGCATTTCTATTGATCAATTACTCTTTAATTGATAACAATTTCCCAAACACTAAATAGACAATAGATAAGTGGTAACTTTGGTGAAAAGTAAGACAGTACACAGCACTGGGGAAGCCAGCACAACTTGTACAAGGCAAGGTCGTGGAAGCTTCACAGATACATCCAAACTCCCTGAGGGACAGAACTGCTGGGCTGAGGGCTCTGGGAACCATGGTCTCAGGAAACATCTAGCTCAACTGGCATAACATAGTTTACAAAGAAAAGTACATTCTACTGGGGTCCGAAAGCCTGTGAGCGGCCATCCAGGATACCCCACTGGTCTCACTCCTTCAGGAGCAAGGAAGAATGAAGAAAACTAAAGATACAAAAGAAAGGTTAGTCCAAAGGACTAATGGACCACCTCTACCATGGCATTCACCAGACTGAGTCCAGGACAACTAGATGGTGCCCGGCTACCACCACTGTCTACTCTGATAGGGATCACAGTAAAGGGTCCCCGGTCAGAGCTGGAGAAAAATGTAGAACAAAATTCTAACTCAAAACGAAAGACCAGACTTGCTGACCTGAGAGAGAGAATGGAGAAACCCAGAGAATATGGCCCCCGGACACCCTACCAGCTCAGTAATGAGGTCACTTCTGAGGTTCACCCTTCACCCAAAGATTGGATAGTCCCATAAAACAAAACGAGACTAAAGGGGCGCACAAGCCCTGGTGCAAAGACTAGAAGGCAGGAGGGGACAGGAAAGCTGGTAATAGGGAACCTAAGGTTGAGAAAGGAGAACGTTAACATGCCGTGGGTTGGTTAACCAATGTCATAAAACAGTATGTGTACTGTTTAATGAGATACTAGTTTGTTCCGTAAACCTTCATCTAAAGTATAATAAAAATAAAATAATAAAAAACAATTTCCACTTAGCATTCTTAAGAGCGATTCTTCCTAATATGGTCAAATCCTGCTGCAGTTTAGTATTCAGTCACTAGAAGTGCCAACAACCAGCCCGCCTGGGTTCAAATTCTGCCTCTGCCCCTAACTACCTACGTGACCCCGGTCAAGTTTCTTATCCTCCCCTTGCCTGTCTCTGCATCTCCAACATGGAAGAAATAAGTAAGGCTGATATTCACCTGGTACATATTGGCACAATCTAACAAAGTGATTACGGCCAACACATCCCTTCTGCTTGGTCTGTTGACAGTTCTTAATAGTCAGTGCCTGTTCTATACTGGTTGTTTTGAATATTTTGAATATTACCCCACTAATTACAGTACCTCATTGACTGTTGTAAGAATTAAAGGAGTTAATAAATACAAACCACTTTGGGACATGTCTGCGCATGTAAGTGCACAATAGTTTTTAGATGTTATTATTTTGGTCCCAACTAAACAGTCATAATAAATTAACCCCAAAGGGCAGTTCTACATACCACATTTTAAAAGTATAAAACAAACAGTTGTTAAGTCTAGAACAAATTCATATTTTAAAAATATGTACTCAGGCATTTAAGTACATCCCCAAAATCATGATTCTGCTTGCACTTCAGACTTCAACACTCACCAGCTTTTTGAAAGGAAATATGTCATACATTATTCTACAATACTCCATGGAAGATTCTACTGAGCAAGTCCACAATGACTTAGATATGGGAGCCAAAGGGATGATTCCTTGGGTCCTATTCTTCACCAGCATATCAAACTCCACATGTTGTCTGCAGGATTCTGCCATATAAGGACAGTGATCCACAACAAACACTGTTTTATGAGATTCAGAAAAAATCTTCATTTTGTTTTAACCTGTAAAGGGAAACATGTATTAGACGAATGTATATACGTAACATTTAACATTTTCAATCATTTCTAATTAACATGTCCTTCCTCAAAATTTAGTAGAAAACATGAATTATCATTGTTCAAAGAAATCTGCCCAACAAAGAACAAGATTTAATAGTCATGGCCAGAAGGTAACTGTATCAATTCCAAGGATAAGCTGACACCACATTGGGCTGCCTCTCTACAAACCAATAACCCCATCGCCCTGGAGTCAATTCCGACTCCTAGCGACCCTACAAGACAGGGTGGAACTGCCCCAAAGGGTTTCCACGGAGCAGCTGGTGGCTTTAAACTGCTGACCTTTTAATTAGCAGGCAATCTCAACTAACCACTGTGCCACCAGGGCTCTGTCCCTCTACTAACAAAAAAACCCACTGCCATCGAGTCGATTCCGACTCATGGTGACCCTATAGGACAGGGTGGAACTGCCCCATAGAGTTTCCAAGGAGCGCCTGGCGTATTTGAACTGCCGACCTTTTGGTTAGCAGCCGTACCGCTTAACCACTACGCCACCAGGGTTTCCATCACTCTACTAGGCACAGGCAAAGCTAGAGTCCATACATTTTATTTTGCTCTCTGAACTTTGAATTTTTACATATAATTATGTCTGATTTACATACCATACATAATAAACGACACTTTTCAAAATACACTTTTGATGTTCATTGCTAATTGATACCAATCACATCCAATCCCCAAAACTAAACCAAGTCAGCACTTAGGGCTTCTCTCCTCCCAAAAAACGCTTCAAGACTTCTGAGAAAGGATGCAGGGAAGCGAAATTAACAGGAAAGAGAAGTGACAGCAAAAGAAAAGCCCAAAGCATAATAAACTTGTCCTAAGACAACCGCATAAACAGGTATTTGCACCAAGGTCCTAACACACACCCTTCCCTTAGTTTTTGAAACAACACGGTAAGTTATCATGCAGAATAGGAAAAAGTCTGTTGCTACCATCACAATGGTGGAAAGGATAAACTTCTAAAACTTTTTCTTAAAAACAGAGTATATGGTACTCCCTTGCTTCGCTAATAAAATCTTACACTGAATAGACAAATCACATCCAAAAAGCACACGGTAAGCAAAAAAAATATTCATCAAAAACTGACTTTTTAATATCCGGCTATTTTCATCTCCTGCTTTCCAATGCATCTCCCCGTCATACAAAACTCTTGAGAAACCCCTTCTAGATACACTCTGCTTTGGGGGGGGGGGGAGGGCGGAAAGGACAAGGTGAGCGGGTAAGGAAGACCTCAGGATCGACGTTCGCTTACTTTCGTCCCTGGTCCTGCAGTGAAAACGAACAGAGGCTATGGGCCACAGCCTCTCTGGAAAAGGCTGCTGGCTGGGTGGGGAGGGTCAGCGCAGTCAGAACTGTCTGGTACCAAAAACAGGGGACTGTTTTCCCGGCTCATCTCCTAGCACACCGCTCTTTGCCCAGGCTTCCTAAATGCAGAAGCGCGCCCGTGCGCATGGACACACAAACGCACACTCGGAGTCGCGCGTGCGCAAAATGCTCTTCTACAGCCCCTGCCAACCTTCCCTTCCCCCTTGGGGGGCCAGATGCCCAGGTCGCTGAACAGGAAGAGGGCGGAGCGTGGGATAAAAAAAATGCCTCCGGCCCTCAAGGTTTTCTTTCCGCTAATTCTCCCAGCCACCCATTAAGAAAAATGGTCCGGGTGACTTGAGAGCTCCTCCAACAGAAAAGTACCAGCCACAGAATGCGCTAAACCAACCAAGGTGCACTAAGCGAAGAGCCCTCCCATCCAGCGTCCCTCTCTCCGTCACTCCACCCAGGCCGGCTTCCCTTTGAAAAACTCGCGAGACCTTACGAGACGCCGAGCGAAAGCTTGGGAGTGGATAAGTAAGGCGGGACGTAGAAAGGACCCGCCCCTACCTCTCGCTCAAGTGGGCGAGAAATGGCAAATAAATGGCTCGACTCTATTTTTTTTTTCTATCCCAGGAGAGCCCGAGAAAGGAAATCTCGCGAGGTTGGGGCGCTCACAGAGCACTTATCAGAGGCGGCCAGCGGAGAGTCTCTGGAGCCGGTGATGGGGTTGGCTTCGCCGCGTTCGCCTCTGCTCTTTGGCTACCTCTGTCCGGCTCTGCGTCTGCTTGCTGAAGAAGCTGAACGAGTGCTTGGGGTCTTTTCCCTATAGGTCTCCGTTGACAGAGGCTTTGAGACTTAATTTCCACGTTTGACGGCTGCGAGGGCTTGAGACCGGAGTAAGTGGAATAAATTCGGGGACGGGAGCGGGCCTAGGCCAGTCAGAAGCTTTCTTTCTTCCCCTGGGCTGCTCCGGGGTTTTGCACCTCTGAACTACCGGCCGCCCGTCCTTAGCTGCTTCCCTTCGCGGGCTCCTCGCTCCTGGAAGCCGGATTCCTCTCCCTGTCCTCAGTTCTGAGCTCCTCTTGCTGAAATTGAGGTGCGAAAAGCGTTTAATGAAAAGTCTTGGCACTAACCTTGTGAACACCCCTTTCATGTCTGTTTTTTTCCTTCCTTACCCACCTGGGAGCTCACCCTTTGCGGGAGGGACGGGGGTGGGGCTGAAGGGAAGAGGAACCCTTTTGAGTTATCAGGTTACCTCTTTGCAGCATTTGACATGGATAACCATTCTCTCTTTATTGAAAGTATCTTCCAAGGGATACTCCTTTTTTCCTGTTTCTCTTCATAGATAACCATACGCTTTTTCTTGAAACCGCCCTCCAACGGATACTGCTCATTTCCTGGTTGTCTTCCTACCTTTTTTCTGTATCCCATCACTAATAATGGCACCGGTTTCCATCCCTCTGTCCAAACCGGAAACCTAGGAGCTATTCTTGACACTTCGTTTTCACTTACATTGCCCTGTATTATGTCTTCTTTCTCCAGAATTATTGCAGTTGCCACCCAGCTGGTTCCCCACCATCTTCATTTCCTTCTAATGTCCTCTTTCCATGGAACTACCATTCTGGAATACATATCTGTTTATATCAGTTCTTGGCCTAAACTCTTTCAGAAACTGTATTGCTGACAGATTCAAGTCCTCGTTGTTAAGCACATCATTTAGGACCTTTTACAATCTATTCCAGTCCGTTTTACCTGTTTAGTTTCTTCTTGCTTTTCTTTAATATCCAACCATGGCTGTTTTCCCAAATATGCCATGCACTTGCCCAGCTCTGCGCCTTTGTGTGTGCTGTTCCATTTGTGTAGAAGGGTTTCTGTTCCTTCTCTGCTTTATCCATCAAGACCCAATTCATAGCCACTGTCTTCACAGACTCACCTAGGTGACATTGATAACACCCACCAGGCTCCCAAAGCCCAGTAGTTCTGCAGTATTTATTAGATCATATTTTTTTTTATTATTTCTGTATCTGTCTCTCCTGCCTATTTAACTTGAGGCTAGAATCACATCTTATTCATCGTTACAACAAAACCTGATCCAATACTTGGCACATGGCAGACATTATTTATATTTACATGTGTATACGTATTTAAAATGTAATAGTTATAAAGAATTTACCATGGGAGTCCTTAAAAAAAAAAAAAGAGTCAATTGTGACTCATAGTGACCCTATAGGGTTCTTGAAAAAACCAAACCCATTGCCATTGAGTCAATTTCAACTCTTAGCGACCCTATGGAACAGGGTTGAACTGCCCTATAGAGTTTCCAAGGAGCGCCTGGTGCATTCAAACTGCCAACCATAGCACTTAACCACTGTGTCACCAGGGTTTCCATAGAGTCCTTAGTGCCCTTGAAGTCATGGAATTTTAGAGTCAGAAGGAACTTTGTGTATTAGCTTGAAGGCTCCCGACCTTTTTCGAATATGAGGAACCTTGCACCCCTAACACATAAGTAATTATACTTTAGTATTTATTTATTGAGATATGCTAAATGGCCAAAGGGAAAAAAATTAATGTTCTTAAATGATTTTGTATTTTATTACACTAGTATCTTTCTGGAGTCCTGGTGGTACAGTGGTTAAGAGCTAGGCCGCTAACCAAAAGGACAGTAGTTTGAATCCACCACCTGCTCCTTGGAAACCCTGTGGCGCAGTTCTACTCTGTCCTATAGGGTCGCTATGAGTCAGAATCGACTTGACGGCAATGATTTTTTTTTGGTTTAGCATCTGTCTACATTTGGAAAATGGTGGGGCATGTGTGGGAAAAAATGTTTTAGACTACAAACAATGCTTGGTGATTGTGCATTCATGTACTTCTTCCATTGATTCCTTGGCCTGAAAGTTAGAAATAACTGATTTAGATTAAGTTAGTTCCTTCTTGAATTGTCATATCTGTTTAAACATATGTATATATAGTTTAGCCACAACTCCAAGAGAGCACCTATAATAAAAAAAAAAAAAAATTCCTCCAGTGCCCTTACTTCCAAATTCTTTTCCTTCCAACTGTAAATTTTTTTTTCTTCATAAAGCTGCAAACATGCCCATTCCACCATTTTGAAGGACAGTGAAAATTTTCTGTGGTTTCAAATACAATGATATACCTGTATAAAGTGCTTTTTATATTTCATACACTCTTGATCTCTTTAGATTGTAAGTTCCTATGAAAGCTATAGCTATCCCTTTTTATTTATCTCTATGTGTTGGTTAATATTATGAGTCAGAATTGACTCCATGGCAATGGGTTTGATTTTTTTGGTAATTAATATTAGAAGCACCTGCCTGAACAACCCAGGAAAACGTTTTAAACTAAACAAGACTGTTGGCACTTAAAGGTGCATCTCTGGTATATCAGTGATCACAATATTTCTGTGTAGGTTCAGCTATTGCATAGTAGATTTATGGATAAATGAAAAATAACAGTGACTTGAATGTCTTTAGATTTTTCTTAACCAAAATAAAAAATTAAGCAGCTGGCAATTGCTGTATTGGGTGGGTGGTAGTTTCTCTTTTCTCATCAGCAGAATGTTCTGAACCCTGTGCCAGGAGTCTTACTGCTTTGGGTTGTAAAGTGGGTGAGAATGTGTCTAATGCAGCAAAAACAGAACTCTGCTTTTAAAAAAAAATTCACTTGTAAATTGAGTTTATCTATAAAAAAAAAGTCTGTAAATACACTGACTCTTTGAGACAGGCACTTTAAAAATAAGTAGATAAACTGAGAGTACTCCTTTTTACTGCAGCCTTTTTTTAATTATTATTAAAACTTGTTAGAGAGTTTGGAAAACAACCTTCTTCCCATTCCACTTACTCTCTTCCCATAAGGGTTTTAAGACAAGTGGTAAAGTAAATGCATGTTATAAAACATTAATTTTTTTTTTCCTATGGAGTTTCAAATACAGGAAATGAACATGCAGATTCTTAGAAACTCAGTATTACTGCTTTTCTGAAGTATTGGTAAAGTCATACTTTGAGTTACCTGCTGTTCATAATTGTTTTCACTGAGTATGTTTTTGTAGTTACAAAATAAATTTTACAAATAGTTTATTTTGATAGTAATACTTTGTTATGCAATCTAGAGAGAGAATTTTTTTTAAGTGTTAATTTCAAAAAACCTGTCAGTAAACATTCATCGATCTTATAATTAACTGTAATGCCTTATTAAAATGGATGCTAGACTTCTATTAGTTACATGTAAACATATTTGAAATGTTTATTTTTCATTTTCTCATTATTTACACTTCCATTCATAATCTATGGCTGGCTTGAAATGCAATTCCTACAATATCATGGAACCCCCATGATGGAGTAGAGTCATGGAATTTGCTTTGTTTTTCCATGGGGAGATGATTGGGGGGGAAGAGACTAAGATGGTTTTTATGTAGGTAAAAACAAACAGGGCCCTGGTGATCCAACTTTACTGGCGAATAGAACACTAGTTTGGGGATCAGGAGTCCTTTTCCTGGGGCTAGCTTGGCTTCCTTCTTTGCTGTGTGCCCCTGTTATTTGACTTCTTGACATTTGGAATTCCTGCAACTGTCTCATCATTGGTAAAATGGGAGTGAACACCTGTTTTGTTGACCAAAGGGTGGCTATATTTACAAAAAATACTGTCTTATATTTAAAGCAGTACTCCTCGGGTTCTGAAAGCTACCATCAGTTTGAATTAAAGTTATTATCTAGCAGTTTGATTTTACCCTAGGGTACTCAATAGAGATCCATTTGGATTGAATAAGGTTTTAGAGAAAGCCAGGAATAATAGAGCAATTTTGAAGAAGAAGAAGAAGGTGGCTTGCCATAGCACACAGCAAGAGTTTATTTTACAGTTACAGCAATTGAGGCAGTGTGGTACCGATGTAGAAACTGATAAATAGACACAGAGACAGAATAGAGAGCCCAGAAAAAGACCCATATGTTTATGGAAAGAACATATGACAGGTACAGTGTTAAAAATCGGTGGTGGAAAAATGTACACCTAATAAGTGGTACTGGGTCAACTAGTTGTCCCATAAGAAAAAAGAAATATAATTTCATACCTATCTTATACCGTACATGCAAATAAACACCAAATGAATTAAAAGCCAGCATGTGAAGGCAAACCCTTGGGGATGATGAATGATTTTTTTAAATTAACATACTGTAAAATTGTCCTTTTTTGTGATATAGGTCTATGAATTTTAACATATATACAGTTTCATGTCAAAATCACTACAATAAGGATTCAGAGCAGTTTGTAATCACACCCTCTTCCACCCCTAATTCCCGACAGCCACAGACCTCCCTTCACTGTAGTTTTGTTTTTCTACAGTATCAGATATTTTGAAACATTAAGTAACATTTTGAGACAATCTTCTGTTACTCATCATAATGATTTTGAGAGGACTAAAAACATTAAGGGCTAAACTTTGATAAAAAACCCCCACTGCTGTCGAGTCGATTCCGACTCATAGCAACCCTATAAAGACTTTCTAAATATTTCCAAATGGATTTTATAGAGTTGCCTCTCTGTGGTTTAGGAATACGTACTAGTAATAGTGTGTTTGTATTACAGATGAATTGGAAGAGTCCCCTGTTAAAAAACCACAGTTTTCATGACAGCTAAAATACTATTCAATTTTGTATTTCCTACATATATTGGCTACCTGTGTGTGCGCCTTCTCCAGCAAACACCAACTTTAAGTATCCCCTCCGATAACCAACTGCGAATGCAGTACTTATCTGACCCTAAGCACCACAGCTAGTTCATATCTCACAAGTTAAAGGGCACGGTCCTCCAGAATGCACATCTGCCCAAGACTTCAGATGCCAGTGGTAAACTTAAGGATTCCCCTGACACTCTTGCTTCTGACCTGATGGATATAAACTTGGAATTTCCTACCCAGTGGCTCTATGGGAGGAAGAGTTGGTGATCTGCTTCCTTAAAGATTGTTGTTGTTGTTGTTGTTGTGTGCCATCAAGTTGATTCTGACTCATAGCAACCATATGTGACAGAGTAGAACTGCCCCATAAATTTTCTAGGCAGTCATGGCAGCAGATCGCTAGGTCTTTTCTTTCGAGTGGCTGATAGGTTTGAACTGCCAACCTCTTGGTTAGTAGCTGAGTGCTTAATCTTTGTGCAACCAGGGCTCCTTCCATGAAGATGACAGCCTAGGAAGAATTCATCAGGTCTTCTCCAATTAATCTGTGTCTGAGGATTCTGAAAGCATAGGTTTGTATTTTGTTTTTCGGGGAGGGGGAAATTATACAGTGTCAGTTTTCTTGTGTCTGGATCAGCTATCTGATCATATATATGTAGGAGCCTCAGTGCATTTTATTTGGAAGTAGATCCTGTTTATTAAATTTGTAGATGTTGGATTACAGAGGGGAAAAAAAGAAGTATTCTGATAGCAGTTCCAAAATTATAATTTACAGGTTGGGTCCTAGAACTATTACAGATTCCCACTACTTGAGTTATTCTTTTAAACCAAGGTAAATAAACTTGTTTATCTCGTCTTTTACAATTTACTCTAAACTCAAATTTGCCTTTTATTATCTTCTTTTACCATTTGCCTAACCAGTTATTTTTATGACAAAATTCTTCTGTCTCTAAATATTTTACTTAGAAGTCATTTTGTCTTTTTTTTTTTCTTTATAAACAACTTTAAAAATTTCCTCTGAAGGATCTAATGTTCTATAATCATATGACTACTGGGAGATATAAGCAAGAAAGCTGTATAGTTATCCATCTATATAGATAATTCCTCACAGAAGTTTAGAAGAAGCGAGATAGACTGGAACAATAGAAGGACAGGGCATAGGGCTGCTATAGGGTCACTTTGAGTCGGAATTGACTCTGACAACAACAGGTTTGGTTTTGCTTTTAATTTCTCACTATGTTTTAGCCCTGGTGATATAGTGGTTAAGATCTGTGGCTGCTAACCAAAAGGTTGGCAGTTCGAATCCCCCAGGTGCTCCTTGGAAACCCTATAGGACAGTTCTGCTCTGTCCTGTGGGGTCACTATGAATCAGAATCCACTAGACGGCGGTGGGTGGGTATGTTTTAGCTGATACAGGCTATTGGTTGTCATTTACAAATACCCTTTTCTATATATAACGCCCCAGGAAACCCTGGTGACGTAGTGGTTAAGTGCTACAGCTGCTGATGGAAGGGTCAGCGGTTCAAATCCACCTGGCGCTTCTTGCAAACTCCGTGGGGCAGTTCTACTTTGGCCTGTAGGGTCGCTATGAGTCGGAATCGACTCCATGGCAACAGGTTTGGTTTTTTTGTTTTTTTTTTTGGTTTATAATTCCCAGATCTTATAATACAGCTCTTTTTGGTAGCTTTAGCTACAAAGCGAGAAATTGTATTCATCTCCAGATTGCTTACTTCTTAAAGGTCTCTGGAAATGCCTAATCACCTACTGGCTATTTTCTAAATTGACAATTTTATATTTTAATTTATTGTACTTCAATTCCCTAGTTCAGATTTGAATCCATTTATAAAAACAGGACAGTAGTCTCTCTGCTTCAACTGTTGGGTCTACCCCAGAATACCGTTTAAACCTTAAGTCTGGTTTTTTCATCTTTATTTAGTTTACAGTTTTGAATCTTTGTTAATGTAACCTGAAATGAAAGGCTTCTGAAATTGCATTATGTACTGTAACAAATACAGTTTAAGAAGAATATCCGTGTTCACGTGGAACTAAAATAAGCTGACATGTTGACTTTGTTTTGAGTGTTGATTTTAACTTTATAGGCGCTCCTTTAGAAATGAGCTGCACCATTGAGAAGGCACTCGCTGATGCTAAAGCTCTTGTTGAAAGATTGAGGGACCACGACGATGCAGCAGAATCTCTTATCGAGCAAACCACTGCTCTCAACAAGCGAGTAGAAGCCATGAAACAGGTCTGATTTTCTTTCTTGTTTATTCCATTTAATAAAAGGAGTGATTGGTAATTTCATATTGTTTGAATCATAAATTGCTGTTTAATTAATATCTAGTTATAGTTTCAATGTTCTTTGAAAATTTAAAAGTAGTTTAACTTATATGTTTCAGTTTTACTTTAGGGCGTGATTTTCTTATGTTCAAGTGGTATATATTGTGTATACGTATGTATTTTTTTTTTAAACCTATAGACTTCACCACTTATTTTCTAACAGATATGCATTTGAGTTTAGCAAGTAAATGAATTTGTTAGGTCTAGATACATTTGACAAAAGCCAGATCATACCTTTTACTAGTGTTGACATTGTTTCATATTTTCATGATATAGAAATGTTTACATTTTTGTTTATAAAAGTGCTTAGGTAATGCTATTTAAGAAAAAAAAAATGGTTTTTGAAAATGATGCAAGACAATATCTGGTTTACACTTCATGCAGATACTGCATCCCTCTTGCTTCCTGTTTTTTATTTAGTGCTGCCTATTTTTTTATTAAAGAAGAACTGAAGAGGGCTTCACTTCTTGCTGTGCTCATTCACTGTTGTACTTCACCACTTCCAGTGGACCATCAAGTTTAGCTAGCATTTTAAACCCTCCACTGATAAAAGTTTTTGCCTCTAAAAGAATTGTAAAATCTCTGATGTTATGATGGAAATCAGTAGGGGAAAATGTATGTTCATAGTCACCTCTGTTGAAACGCATCCATTTTGTAAAAGGAAGCCACCCTGTGATACTAGTCTTAACAAAAGCATTGGGAATAGTGGAGGAAGTTTGTTTCTTTTGTTTTGCAACTCTGTTGCCCTAAACAGATCACATTCCTCCCTAACTGTCCAGCTTGAGTCAGACACTCCAGTGAAGGTATATCTGGTATTGAATTATTAAAAAAAAATTTGACATCTGAAGTTAAGAACCACGAATGTTATAACGAATGCATTATTAACTGGCTTACTAAAATGCCTTGAAATAAAGAAGTGCAGTTTTAGAGTCTCATTTATTCGGGGGGGGGGGGAGGGAATACAATGCTAAATAATTTTGCATTTCTTTTCAAACGTTCTTTTTTAATTATTGAGATATAATTCACATACCATAAAATTCATCCTCTTGAAATGTACAATTCAGTGGTTTTTAGTACATACACAAGATCGTACAACCGTAACCATTATCTTATTCTAGAATATTTTCATCTCCTCCAAAAATACCCTGTATCCATTCATTAGCAGTCACTCCATATTACCCCCTCCCCACAATCCCTGGCAACCACTAATCTTTCTGTCTCTATAGATTTGCCCGTTCTGGACATTTCATATGAATGGAATTATGTAATGTGTGACCTTTTGTGTCTGGCTTCTTTCACACAGCATAATGTTTTTAAGACTTATCCATGTTGTAGCATGTGTTAGTACTCTTTTTTTTTTTTAATGGCTGACTAACATTCCATTATATGGATATACCACATTTTGTTTATCCATTCATCAGTTGATGGACACTTCAGTTTTTTCCACTTTTTGACTATTATGAATAATATTTCTATAAACATTTACGTACAAGGTTTTGTGAGAACATGTTTTTAGTTCTCTTGAGTATGTACTTAGGAGTGGAATTGTGGGGTTATATGGTAACTCTATGTTTAAATTTTTGAGGAGCTTCCAAACTGTGTTCCAAGCAGTTATACCCATTCCTGCCAGCAGTGTGTAAGCATTCCAATTCCTCTACAACCTTGCGAGCACTTGTTATTATGTCTTTTTTTATTACAGCCGTCCTAGCGGTTGTCAATTAGGATTTTGTTGTTGCATTGATTTCCATTTTCCTAATGACTAATGAATGATGTTGAGCATCTTTTCATGTGCTTATTGGGCATTCGTATATCTTCTTTGAAGAAATGTCTATTCAAATCCTTTGCCCATTTTCTAATTGGGTTATTTGTCTTTATTGTAAAGTTATGAGTTGTTTATGTATTTTATATATACTAGACTTTCATCAGATATATGATGTGCACGTATTTTCTCCCCAAATGTTCTTTTATACTCTTTCATTAGTACCAGGAAGAAATTCAAGAACTTAATGAAGTTGCAAGACACCGACCACGGTCCACACTAGTTATGGGAATCCAGCAAGAAAACAGACAGATCAGAGAACTACAACAAGAGAACAAAGGCAAGATATATAATCACTATTTATAATAAATCAAACGAGAACTCTAACCTGCAGTTGTACTAGTCATATGAAATAAACTTTTTGTTAAATGTAAAATGAAACTCACTGTATGTTTGGAACCAGCCCATGTTTAGGACCAACTGATATTTTCAAAAACTAGAAAAACAGCCAGGTGTCAAAAGTTACTTTTGACATTAATCCTGTTTCCAGTCCGTATGCCTAAATCATATTTATTGCTTTTTATTTTGTCTTACATATCAATGTCTGTCTTACTTGGAGTCATCCTAGTTTTTCATCCTCATTATCCAATTTGCCCTATTGTTCTTAACTATGAAATAATTCAAGTTTATTCTCCATTCCCACTGCTTTGTCCCCCAGTTTTGGTGTTCATATTCTCTTGCCTGGGCTTTCCTAAATGTTCTCCCCGATTCCAGTCTTTTTTCTCCCTTTAACCCATCTTCATTAGAAGTATCAGATGGGTTTTTTTAAAAAATAAATCTGATCAAGATATTCTTATGCTTAAGAACCTTCATTGTATCTTTATTTCCTTATACAAAGCTATTCAAAGTCGATTTCCAGCTTTCCTTTCT
The DNA here is from genome assembly GCF_030014295.1 of Loxodonta africana. Classification (NCBI taxonomy): domain Eukaryota; kingdom Metazoa; phylum Chordata; class Mammalia; order Proboscidea; family Elephantidae; genus Loxodonta; species Loxodonta africana. The sequence goes on along the minus strand of NC_087345.1, from coordinate 111,622,004 downwards.
TCCTTCGTCCTTTAGCCCTCTTCTCTGTGACCCCTTCGCTCTTGCCATCCCGGACTAGCCCTTAAACACATCATCCACTTTCGTCCCTCCCTGTTTAGAAGGCTCTTTCCTTCTTTTTTCTATTCAGGGAACTCAAGATCATCTTAATATTATACTTCTGTGAAGCTTTCACCAATTTCTCCCAACAGATTTCTCATACGTATTTTAGTACAGTTCTGCTCTGTATGTACTATGTTGTATTATAATTACATGTAATTCTCTTTTTTTCTCCACTAGACTCTAAGCTCCATGGTCTTTTGGTATTCCTAATACAGAACATTGTATGATACTTAATTGCTGTTTAGTAAATGTTTGTTGAACTGATTCTTAAAAAAAGAGTTAACGTGGTCATTTAAAAAATTAAAGTTGTTTTTATTAGAAATTAAATTTAATACAGAAGGCAGTGTTTGTTTACCTTTAACGCAAGTTTGATACTGTCATTTTGATAGAATTGCGTACATCCCTGGAAGAACATCAGTCTGCTTTGGAACTTATAATGAGCAAGTATCGAGAACAAATGTTCAGACTGCTAATGGCAAGCAAAAAAGATGATCCAGGTATAATAATGAAGCTAAAAGAGCAACACTCCAAGGTAATCCATTCTATAAATATAACTTGAAATGGAAACGAGGGACAATTGGTTAACTTGTGTTCAGATTTAAAAAAAAGAAAAATCACAAGTCTAGTAACGCCATTTTAACATGCTATTGAATACTGTATCTCTTTAATTGACCTTTTCTGTTTTTCCTTATTTTCTTCAGTTCTTTTTTGTGATATATCATTTTCTAACTACCATTATTCTCTAGTAGCTTTCATATATATTCAAACATGAACTGTATTTGGAAAATATAGGAAAGTCTATTCAATTCAAAATTGTTTTTGTATGTTATCTGCTTTTAAGAAATATTTCTTTTAATAAATATGTATTTTGATATCTGTTGCAAAAACAAAATACTGAAAACTTTTTAAGAAATTTGAAACCTGCTAAATGTTAATTTATTTTTTAAGATTGGTTTCTGAATGAGACTAATTCTTCCAAATGATAAATGATTCTGTTTATAATGGAAAAATCATGGACTTGGGGAGAGGAAAAAGAACCAGCATATCAAAATTTTGCTCCCTCTGCCTCCATGGAATACCAATTAACATCATATTAGTGGAAAAAAACCTCTGCCTCCATGGAATACCAATTAACATCATATTAGTGGAAAAAAGAAAAAAACTTTTTTTTTTTTAACATCATATTAGAGACTGTGCTAAAGTGGTTAAACTTTTGTGGTTTCCCTGCTGTTGATCTTACTTATTGTCATCCCTGTGTCTGTGCCCTTTGTATGCATCCCTGGCAACTGCTATGAAAACAAATAGAAAAATCCTTTCCCATTTATATTTTCTTCTAAACTAAATTTTAACTGCTGCTGTGAAATAAAAATATTAGAATAAATTGTGATGATAACTAGGCCATTATCTGTATTGGATAGTAGTGAGCTAACTATTATTAGTTATAACTTTAATACTATTTAAGAAAGGGTAGTTGGTATAAGGCATATTTTTATTTTTCTCAGTTATTCAAACACATTCCAGATTATTTAAAATATTTTTTCCACCATGGTGCTAAAAAACCAAACAAAGCCCATTGCCATTGAGTCAATTCCGTCTCGTAGTGATCCTGTAGGAGAGAGGAGAACTGCCGCATAGGGTTTCCATGGAATAGGTGGTGAATTCGAACTACTCACCTTTTGGTTAGTAGTCATAGCTCTTAACCACTGCAGCACCAGGGCCCCATCATGGTGCTAGTAGGTGTTTTTAAATTATTAATTCTATTGGAATTCAAGACCTAGTAAATTAAATAGCTCTTTGTATGACTTTCCACATTAAGAAACTTAGTAATAGGCACATTTTGTGTCAACTAGTAAAAAAACAAATATGGATTTAATACTGCCTGTTTTTTTAATGATGGTATTTAGCACGCTTACCTAAAGGAAATGCTTGGATATTTAAGTGGCAAAACTTTTTTAACCGTACTTTAGATGAAGACTTACAGAGCAAATTAGTTTCTCATTAAGCAGTTAATAGACATATTGTTTTGTGACATTGGTTGCCAACCCCATGATGTGTCAACACTCTCCCCTTCTTGACCTTGAGCTCCCCATTACCACCTTTCCTGTCCCTTCCTGCCTTCTTGTCCTTGCCCCTGGGCTGATGTGCCCATTTAGTCTCGTTTTGTTTTATGGGCCTCTCTCATTTTTGACTGAAGATTGAACCTCAGGAGTGACCTAAGTACTGAGTTGAAAGGGTGTCCAGGGTCCATGCTCTGGACAGGTGTTCCTCTGGTCAGTCTTAGACCAGTGAGTCTGGTTTTTTTTTTTAAGTGGCAAAACTTTTGAACATAAAATGTGTCTATTATTAATGAGATCACTGTAAAAACATTTAAATTTAAATGTATAGTTAAGGGTGCTTTTTTAAAGGTACAAAGATGAATTGACTTAAAATTATTAGTAAGATAAATGTAATATTAAGAAATTTCAAAAGACGCTTATGTTTAAGAACATAAGATTTTAAGATATGAAGTGGAGAAGAATACCCTGGTTAAAAAAAAAAAAAACAGACTAAGATATTACTGCTTGCAGACTATCTGGTAGCAGCTTGACACAAGCAAATGTTTTCTAAAACACATACTAGATTTTAACATTCACCAGAGCTTTTTATTAATTAGCAAAGTTGTACATTTTCTAAAATAGCTGTAAACCAGCTCTTTCATGATGTGGATTGAATTTGTCATCTAAGTGCTGATTCTTGCCTTCCATAAAATGACTATTCAGTTACTTGTTATTAATTCTAACTAATACCTATTAATGTTTGTGATTTTGATTTTTCCCAAAAAGGAGACACTTCGCCTCAATTAAACAAAAACATTTATTAACACTTGCCCTGGGTTAGTTATTATGGGTGATAATAAGATGAATGAATGAATATGTTGCATTACTCTGCCATAGGAGCTTATAGTGTAATGCAAGATACAGACACCAATATAACTGTCTAATATAAGGTAGAATGTGATAAATTCTAAAATAGCAATATGAATTGTGTTACTGGAATGGGGGAAGAACTATTACTTCTCATGGGAAGAATCCAGGAAAGTGTCAAAGAAAGAAAGGCATTTAAATCCAGCCTTAAATTAATTATTGGGGGTCAATAAGCAGAAATGATTGAGAATAGAAACTTATATGATAAAGTCATGGAAGTATGATATTCCAGAAAGTGTTTAGGAATTAGTGTACTGATATAACTAGACACAAAAATAATTTTTTATTACATTTAGAGGTAACAAACATACTTAGTTACACAAGCAGCATTTTGAAGTAAGAGACCCTTTGGAGACTACAGTAATACAGAATTTTGCCCTCACCTCAAAGTTTTTTAGCACACATTTAAAAATCAGTGGATACTTTGGGAAAAAAAAAAAAAACTCATATCTGCCAAATGTTCATTTTTACACTATTTTTGAACAAATGCCTTTTTGGAAATGTTAAAAAAACAAACATTTCATGCAATTGGCTAACACGCATGAACTAACACTCATTCAGTTTTTAAATTACGGATAATGTCCGTATTAACATTATAATGACTCTGTACTACAGATTGACATGGTACATCGTAACACCTCCGAAGGATTCTTCCTTGATGCATCTCGACACATCCTTGAAGCACCTCAACATGGACTGGAGAGGAAGCACTTGGAAGCAAATCAGAATGTACACAAAATAAAACAGTCAACTTTGGGGGTGTGAATGGAAGGGGGGTCCATTTTAACAAAGTTATTTGACATTGAATTTCCCTCCCAGGTTAGATTAGGAAATAAATATAATGAATTAAAAGAATGCTGTGCTTGTCAAAACCAAGTGAAAATATTGAGTGTGGAAACTTTAAATCTGTCAGTTAATTCTGTGTTTATAAAGTATCATTCATAGCCTGTTAGATAATTGCAGGTTTTAAAGGCTGTTTAGCCCAGCTTTTCATTTATTTGCTCTTGTTGGCTGTTGCTGAGAAATTTTGAAGTAATTTTTAAAATTTAAACAGTCATTCTCTTTCTGGGACATCAAAGCTATGTTCTTGTCAGTAATTTTAGTCTGATTTTATAAAACTTTTGGTCAAACTATTAAATTTTTCAATTCAGATTTTTAATAGGTTGTAGTCCCTTAATGAGTTCACAAATAAAATACAAATGCCTTTGTTTAGATTGTGTGATTGAGTACGGTAGTGCTTCTTCCATTGTCTTTATTTTTTTTTTTTTCTCAGTTGTGACAGGTCTTTATTACATAAAGTAGAAATAATCCTAGACAAAATTGAAAATGAAAGGCGTTTCAGAACAGTTCGAGTGTTTTGCTGCTGACACTTCTTGCCTTTACATCAGTTTTTAAAGTACAGGTCTTAGCCTCTTGTGCCCATTAAAAGATCTGTGAAATTTGTCTAAAGAGGTTATTGCAGGAAGTGAACCATTAACTGTTCTATTAGAAAGGTCTTTTTGGTTCGTTTGTTTGTTTTTTTCCTACTCATGATGATTTTGTCCTGAAAAAATTAGTGGTATCTTGTTTTCTTCCATTTTGAAGGCAAAGAATTATTTGCTTCCTACATAGTGTTTTAACCTAGGTCAGTGCCATAGGTTAAATTAAGAAAGCTGTTGGTATTCACATTTTTTACTCATTACCCTTATTCAGTTTGCTGCTGCCAGTTTTGTTTTTTTTTTTTAACTTGCTTTTAAAGTTAGGCTCCCTTTACAGTGGGAAGGATTTTAGTGATTTTTTTTAACCATTGCATAATATGAGAAGTGTTTGTTTTAATATAATTCTTGCTGCCATAATCTAATCCAGGCTGTCCAACAGAATCTTCTGTAATGGTGGAAATATTCTGTATCTGTGCTGTCCAGTGTGGAAGCCCTTAGCCACATGTAGCTATTGAGCATTTGTAATGTGGCTAGTGCAACTGAGGGCCTAAAATTTTTTTTAAATTGTATTAGATTTCAGTTAAATTTAAATAGCCCCACCATATTGGACAGTGCAGACTGAGTGCTTTATTGTTCCTTTCTCCTGAATACTAGCACTGTATAGGTTTCAAATAAAATACTAGCTTGCATTTTTGTTGGTTAAGAAGATACTAAATGTGTGGTTTGCTAAAGATACCCAGATTTTTCCTCATCGTGTTTCTTCCATGGTTTACTAGTTTTATTTTGGGTCCTGTTTAAACATTTTTAACAAATAAAGAGTATGTATAACTACTTAAGACACTTAATGTTTGTTTTGGGAGCTATTGACATATTGAAGTTTTGGCCTTGATGTAATAAAATATCCCTTGATTGCCAGTGAATAATGATCTGTAGAAGTTGTTTGTTGAGAAAATAATAGTTGTTTTCAAGTTCCTGTTATTTTAAACTTTTTTTGTCTGTCTCTTTGACTAGACTGTAAGCTTCTTGGAAACATATCTTAACAGACTTAGTTGCCTGGCTTAGTGCCTGGCACATTGCAGGTGTGCCAAAAACAATGAGGGAATGACAGTGGGAGAAATCTGTGCTGCTTGCACCAAAGAAATGTACACATCTATATTATACAGGAATTATATTTTGAACTGTTTACAAAGAGGGCCCTTTAATATTTTAATATTAAAAGAAGAATTTTGTTCATTTACTCAATATTTTTTACCTGTTATGTACCAAACACTAAATAATAGGCAGATATTATAAACAACATACAGCTTCTGCTCTCAAAGATGATTATAATCCAGAAAAATTCTAGACTGGATTGAGATTTATTTATAGGCATGGATAATACAGAGAAGATTTATAAATCATGACTTCAGAGAGGAAAAGAGATTGTGTCAACAATTTTTATTTTTCCCATTACCTTGACCAATAATAAATGTAGATGCAAAAAGAAAAAGTTGCTCATGACTTGTGGTGAAAGCAATGCAAAGTATGATCATTAGTACTTTTCTTGTTACTGGGTTTAGTTGTACTTTGGTGCTTATCCTCATTTCTAGTCCTAACAGAAATCTGAGCTCAAAAACACATTCATGTTCAACTGCCTTTCATGTGAATATCTGTTTGCTATCTTGTAAGAGTATTTATTTTAAGTGGCAATACAGATTTTTTTTTTTTTTTTTAAAGATCCAAAAATAAAGCATTTCACTGATTGGCAACTCCCACCCTTTTCTTTTTTCAGGAATTACAAGCACATGTTGACCAAATAACTGAAATGGCAGCAGTAATGAAGAAAGCCATTGAAATTGATGAACAGCAGGGTTGCAAGGAACAGGAACGAATATTTCAACTTGAAGTAAGTTTTAAAATGCAAATATAGTTGGAAACTGTCTATACGAAGACTTATGCCAGAAAATATATCCCATTTAAAATATATATATATACTTTGGGATACTGGTAATGTTCTTTTTCTTAATCTGGATGCTAGGTTACATGGGTGTATAATGCAAGACTATTTATATAGTGGAGCCCTGTTGGCACAGTGGGTAAGTGCTTGGCTGCTAACCAAAAGGTCGGCAGTTCAAATCCACCAGTTGCTCCTTTGAAACCCTATGGGGCAGTTCTACTCTGTCCTATAGGGTCACTGTGAATCAGAGTTGACTAGACAGCAACCGGCTTTATTTATACAGTAATACAAGAGTCTAAGATCGGAAGTAATATGTAACAGTAGTGGAGGTAACTGTTGTATTTGACCCTGTATTGCTTCATCTTGTCAGATGAACATATGTTTTCAGTTCTGTAAATATTTTCATTTGTTCACTCCATTAGAGATTATGAGGATGCAGAGAAAAAAAATTTTAATCCAGGTACTTTTTGTGCATTGTTTCTCTGAAGATGAAAAGCTTTTGTCTGATATGTTCTTTATTTTGTGATAACAAAAGCACAAGTCATTGTTGAATAATTTAAATCAATAAAATAGACTTCTATGCTTTAAAAGCTACATTTTGAAACCATGGTGCAAAATTTGTTGTAGAGGGCCAAGCATGATTTCTCTTTCAGCATACAGTGTTTCCCCGTTTTTTTAAGTAGGGGTTGGCAAACTCTGTCAATAAAGGCCCAGTAACTATTTTAGGTTTTGCAAATCAATCTCTATTGTAACTACTCAACTTTTGCCAATGTAACACAAAAGCAACCACAGACAATAATAAACAAATAGGTGTGACTGTGTTCCAATAAAACTTAATGTATAAAAATGGGCAACTAGTAGGACCAGGTCATAGTTTTCTGCCCCTGCTTTATACTACTGAAACTTAGAAAATGAGACTGTAGACAGGGTGGTAGTGAATAGGTTATTTTTTAAATTTCTGCAAATTTCCTATATTAACTAATCTAGACAAAAATAAAGACGAAATTGTTTACCAATGCCAGATTTGATCACTTATTTTGCTTTTTAAGAAATATCACAGTCTACTCAGCCAGCCCTCCTGCTCTCAGATTCCAGTGAGGGAACCAAACCAGATGGTTTATTCTACATTCCATGCTATCAAGGAAACTGCTAAAAGCAGTAAAGTACTAAAAGGTTCTAGTCTCAGGGTATCATTCATTGGCTTTAGGCATCTATCTATATATATATATATAAATCTAGATGTCAATTTCTTCATGTATAATGTGATTGTAAATAAAACAATTTCTGAGATCCCATCTGTAACTACAAATGCATAAATAAGGCTTTACCGTGGTGGAGATGTTGAACATATGACTCCTAAAACAAACAAAAAGCTAAACCTCTTGCAGTCAAGATGATTCTGACTCGTAGCGACCCTATAGGACAAAGTAGAACTGCCCCATAGGGTTTCCAAAGAGCAGCTGGTGGATTGGAACTGCTGACCTTTTGGTTAGCAGCCAAGCTTTTAACCTCTGCACCACCAGGGCTCCGTATGACTCCTACTTCCTTAAAAAAAAGTTGTCTGGATTCAAGTTGTCAACTGCATATATTAGTACAATTATGACAATTATAGAACTTCATTTTTATTTATCACACCTTCATTTTTTTTATTACAACTTGTATGCACTCTCGTGGCTACCTTGGTGACTGCATCTTTGTTTTTGTTTGCCTTCTTATAGCAAGAAAACAAAGGCTTGAGAGAGATCCTTCAAATAACTCGAGAATCATTTTTGAACCTTAGAAAAGATGATGTTTCGGAAAGTACATCTTTGTCAGCATTAGTGACGAATAGTGACCTGAGTCTGAGGAAGAGCTGAAGAGCTTCTCTTAAATTGCTCCAAATGGTCACTGGGACTGGCCTGCTCAATGAATGGATTGAGTAACAGAACAATCAATCTCAGTCAACCCTTTTATTTTATGTATATATATATATACACACACACACACACACACACACAATGTACAGTACACTGGCAATGACATTTTTAAGAGACAGCAACAAAAAATGCATATTTACTGGTCATTGACTTTATTCCAAAACATAATTAAAAGGTAGAAATTAAGCCATTTACAATTGAACAGATGAAGGATTTTCACAGTGACTGTTGAATATAGAGAGCTTTCAGTGGTGCTCTTGGCTAGTTCTGGATGATACTTGAGTAAACTTGAATATTTCCAATAAGTGCTTGAGAATTTATAGAAGTATTCCATTTTAAAAACACAAATTTATGCCATAGCTCTCTGTGAATAGATCCTCATACTAAGTTTTATCCTTCCTGTTTGGTATCAGAGTTAACAAATGGCTTGTGTACTATAAGACTTCAGCTTTAGTGATCGTCTGTCCGCCTTCCCATTAATTAAAATTTTTGTCAAAGAAAATTGTTTTAAAGTCTTCAAGAATGTTTTATACTCACCATAAACAAGTGATTTAATTTTAGCTAATTTACCCTAATTGATAAAAATAAAACTAGGATACTTACCCTAATTTTAGCTAATTTACCCTAAATGATACCCTAATTTTAGCTAATTTACCCTAATTGATAGTGTATGAAATATTTCAGGAAATGAAAAGAGAAGGACTACTACTTTCTAAGAAAGATCTTTTAAGAGACATATTTAGTAGGTTAAACTACTCTGAAAGAAAAAGTTTTGATTCTAAGTCAATAATGAAGATGAGATTTTTCTCTTCTCTGGTTGATCTTTAAGGTTATATGTAGTTCATTTAGCTAACAGAGTTCAGATGTTTGATATAGCATGCTAAGTGTGGTAATTTCAGAGTACACTGGGAATTCCTCTGGCATTTACTCTTTTTTAAGTAATTTCTCTTAAGAAATAGTAACAGTAAAAAGTAAATTATAATTTCAAAAAAATTTGGGTCCTCATAACCTGTAAGATTTTTCTTAAAACTTTTTTAGTCAAAAGGGGAGAGAAATCTATGGATTTGTTTTGTTTTGTTTTTACAAAATATCAAATATTCTGTATATAAATTTTTAAAAGGCCACCAAATACAGAAATGTGCTTTAACATCAGTTGAAACCTAAAGTTTTCTTTTTTGTGTGATGATTGTAGAATAAGTGTCAAATAAGCTTAAGTATACTGTATTTTTATGCAAATAACACAAGCCTTCTATGTTTGCTAACCGTGCCCTCCCCCCAAGAAGAATTTTCATAAACACGCTATGCAAATTTTTCTTTTACAACAACATGTAAAAAAAATTGGCATAGCAGCACTTATGAAAATACGGGGGGGGGTAGGGTGTGGTTGGTAAACACATGTAGAAGGAGTGCATCGTTTGCATAACAATACAGCATTCGTTTGCATTAAATATTCATATTAGCACAAACAGAAAATTCTGCCTTTGAATGTATAGTTTGTTAAAGAAGTATGCCTTCACATGATAATTTTTATGTATAATTTCATATATTGCTAATATTCAAAGCTACTTTTCACTTCAGAATTTTTCTAAAGTTTGGGGGAAAAGGGGCGACAGGGTTGCTTGCATAGAAAAAGGCTAATGGCCCAAACATTAAACAGGTTTCTTATTCAGAGACCTTAATTGGTAATTTATAAAAAAGTGAGTTTTTATTTTTAAACTTTTCTATTGCCTTTTTGGAAAATATCCCTTAATTTGACGTCAATTCATTCAAATAGTTTAACACAAGTAAAAATTAAAGAAAATTAGCTACACAGTTGAGATTCAGTCTGAGGCAATTCACTGAGGCAGCTCTATTATAAAATATTACTTGATAATTATTTTTGTAAGCAAATTAAGTAGAGTTAATTTATTCTTGGTTTTCTTGCTTGGATGTAATTTTTAAGGTCTTGGCGTTTTAAAGACATTTATTTTGTTATGTAGCAACAGTTTTCCATCCCATACCTTTTGTTTTTATTTGAAGTTAAATTTATGTCCGGGAGTATGTACTGCACAAGAGTCTATTTTATCAATAAAGATGAGTGATTAAAATGTAGTACAGTCTACAGTTTATTTTGAAAACAATGCTTACATTTATTCTTACATACAGTTTATTTGTCTCTTTACCACAAAACTGAGTATTCACAACAGCCTCTATCCATTTCTTAGTAATTGGCCAGCAACTTTTGATCGCTGATTCTGCAATTTTTTTTTATCATCTATCAATGATATTTTTTATTTTATATACAGAAATATAATTCCTAAAATACAATATTATGCAGTCTCACAGATAAAATGCTTTCTGTTCAAATTCATGTATTCTTTAATATCAAGGAGACTTCCACAATTTTTAATTTCTAAATTACTTCAATGATAAATGGAAGATCACAGATCCGTAACATAATTTTTTTGTGATCACTACCCTTTTTGACTGTCATCGTGAAACAGGGAGTATATTTTTGAGTGGAATATTGATGAATAATTTCAAATTAGAATGTGAAGGGGCATTTTCCTCCTACTTCATTGGCTGCTCCTCCTCAGTTTCCTTTGCCCTTCTCTCTCACCTCTTAACTTTAGAGACCCACAGGGCACCTTCCTTATTCCTATCCTATCCTGTATCCATACTCACTTCCCTGGTGATCTTACCCAATCTCATGAGTTTAAATACCACGCGTATGCTGCATGACTCTCAGATTTCTAGCTCCAGCGCAGACATCTCTCATTAACTGCAAACTCATCCAACTGTGTTCTCAGTATCTCCACTTAGATGTCAAAGATACATCTCCAGATTAAGATATCCAAAGCTGATCTCCCAGTCGTACTGCCAGAACCTCTTTGTACTCCCCCCATCTCAGTTGATGACAGCTCCATCTTTCCAGTTGCCAAGGCTCTCCATAATGAGAAGGGAAAAGTTTATTCCCATTTTGGTTTGGCTGCTCTTACTCATCCTCCAGGCCTTGGCTTAAATATCATTTCCTGAAGGCATGTGACAGGGAAACAGACTTTGCAAGGCCAAACATGAGCGCTCTCATGTGGCCTGCTAGTTCACTACAGTTTGCTGAGCCATTCTTACGTAAGTCCCTGGTTTGTAGCCACTATTGCCCACCACCAGTATAAAACCTATTCCCTCCCACTGTAGAATGCAGAGATCTGGTTTGGTCCTGTAGCTACCAGGACTCACCACATCTGAAATTCTCCCTAATAAACTCATCTGCTGCCACACTGGAGTTGCCCACGTCTTTCTTCGGTCTCTCGGTACTCTCCAATTTTGGAGGCAAGTTTCACATTATTGGTCTATGCCTGGATAGATTCTTCCTCAGCCTCCCAGATTCCACCTTCCTGCCACCCCATATAAATTTTCACTGGATGTTGTGTAACTACATTAGTATCTCATTACAGTGTAAGCCCCAAGAGCAGGAGCCATGCCTATATTGTTCACCATCTTCCTAGTGTTGGTGTCCAAGGCAATACCGGCACATAGGAAGGAACTCAACAAGTACTTATTGAATGAATAAATATGGAGTCTAAGTCAAAGACTACTACGTTACATATATATATATATATATATTTTTTTTTTTTTAATTTGTATCTTGCACTGTGGCTTGGTCCAGATCTGCCAATCTCCCCAGGCCTAATATTCCAGCAATTTCTTTGTTGTTAGAATCAGCTTTCCAATCCCACCTTCTACAGAACTCAACTGGCCTATAGCACTAGTTAGCTTTTGTGGTTTGGCAAACTGGTTGCTAACCTATATAACATGTTAATCAGAACCCTTTTACAACATTTGTAACAGCTTTTCCTATGTTACTATTTTTCTTCAGTTTGACACATCAGAAGTACTAATGACACTAACACAAATTAACCCAATGTTAGAGTCAACTTTCCTCCTACCAAAGAATATAAATTTTAACACACTGCCCCAGATTTGGAAACCCTGGTGGTGTAGTGGTTAAGTGCTATGGCTGCTAACCAATGGGTCCGCAGTTCGAATCCACCAGGCGCTCCTTGGAAGCTCTATGGGGCAGTTCTACTCTGTCCTGTAGGGTTGCTGTAAGTTGGAATCGAGTCAACAGCACCGGGTTTGGTTTTTTTGTTTGTTTTGCCCCAGATTTCCTTCACTTTCTATTATTTGAATTACACTTAAATTGATTTTTTTAATAAAGAACTGAATTCTTTTTCCAGCTTAAATTTTGTTTCTATAGCTAGAAAACTGTTCTCTCATGTCTTATTGCTATGGTACAAATATAGTGGGTGAAAAATTTTATAACATTTCATAATAATGAGACTTTTCTGCATTTTTTCAAAATATTTATTATAAAAATTATGCACACTGCCTTTTTATTACTTATAATTTAACATATGAAAAATTTTAAACAATTTGTATCCTCCCCCCCCCAAAAAAGTGTGTTCTGCTTTACAGTCTTTGCTGGCAGTATATTTTGATGGTACAGAAAATAACTCACAAACATTCCATATAATTCTGTTAGAATGTACAAAGATATGGTAGAAGCAAGTGTCTCTACAGTGAATTACAAAAAATATTTTTCTCCAAGTTTAAGTTTTACTGAAGTTAGATTAATAAATAATAGACACCTGCATATAGTTTTTCAAGGCAAAAATTAGTTTTATATTTTTTTCATTGTTTCATCCTTCTGAAAATATTCTTAAAAGCAAAAGTTGAAGATTTTTCGGTAACCTGAAACTTCAAATATCTACTGTACTTTGAAAAAAAACATAAAAAGCAGCATCATTTAAATAGTGGTTAAACTCACCAAGTATATGAAACAACCATAAAAGACCCAGTAAGTTATGTGGATCCTTGGCATTCCAACATATTACCAGTGCCCATAGCACAGTGGTTTGCCCAAAACACAGTGGCAAATTCAGTATAACATTTAAATAAAACCACCGCCTCCCCATTTAGAAAGGTGAGAGAAATGTTGACAGAGTTATAAACAGAAATCCCGGGGCTCTGCAGGAGAATCGTCATATTATTATTTTTTAATTCATTTTTAAATGTATCCTTAGGAGCTCAGCTGCTAACCAAACCGTAGGCAGTTCAAATCCACCAGCCACTCGTTGGAAACCCTATGGGGCAGTTCTGCTCTGTCCCATAGGGTCGCTGTGAGTCGGAATCAACTTGACAGTAATAGATTTGGTTTTTTTGGTTTTTATTTAATGGAATAAGTTAATCGGTACATTTGTAAACCAAAAGGTAGTTTCCAAATTTTAAAATTTACCAAAAGGCAATTTCTCAAGCATTTTGAAATAAAAAAACTACCTTATCGCCAACTTTTGACCATCTCTCTCGGACTAATCCTAATTTCCCTAGTATGCCCTTACCATGTAGCAATAAACAGACCATAGTATCATGTAAAACACAGATATATAAGCCAGCTCTTTTATTAGACTTGTAGTTGTGATTACGGAAGCAGTCTTGGCATGAACACCCTAGCTAAGGTAGAGCTCAGGTTGTACTTCAAGAGCACCATGACCAAGCCCTTAGGCATCTACAGAAGTAGGGGTGTTCTCTCTCCAGCCGACTGTTCTCCCTGGAAGAACTCTTTGATCTGGGCTAATCGACCATACAGCCTCTCTCTCAGTGGAGGGATGTGGTAGCTAGGGTCCAGAATGTTCGTTACTCTGCGCTCTCTCTCTCTCTTCCATACCTTATAAGGGTGGGGAGGGAAAAATGGTTGACCTCTTTCTCTTCGAATCTGTAATGTAATTCCACTTACTGCCAGCATCCCCCATACTGCCAGGATAATAAAGTCTGGAAAAAAAAAGACAGTAGAAGAGCACAGTTTCAACTCTTGTATTTTAAAATCTAACATAGAATTAATACTTAACTCTTCATGGCCTAAATTTGTGTCTTCCTATCTCAAAAGATCTGACTGTTGCATTAGTCCAAAATATATATATATATGTATTTCCTCACTTATAAACCAAGGAATAAGTGGGGGATCCTATATTCTTACATTTGAAACTAGGATTTTTCTATTACAGGTATTTCAAAGTTTAGACAGGTTGTAAAACAGTAAGTTATGTGGTTCCTTGGCATTCCGACATTGTATTGCTCATAACATAGTGGTGGTTGTGTTTTTCCAGAGGGGGTGAGGAAAAAGGCAGCAATCTAGTTATACTTCACATATGCACACCATGGAATGTCAGAAGCCACAACACTTGCCTCTTTCCCATTCCACTGGGTTCTGACTAGGAGGGACTCTGATACAGCTTCCTGCAACTGCTGGCAAGGACCGTGCCCCACTCATACAGAGTAGAGACAGAAATGCATGAAGAGAGTCAACAGACAGTACTAAGCTTTTCTAAGTAAAAGGCTTGGCAAAAACACTGTCTTGTACTTAAAACTTCTAAGACAAGGATTTCAAGGTCTCTGCCATCAACCTCTTAACCAATGAGGGCAGGCTTAGGGTAGCACAGGGAAGGATTTGTCCTAAAAAACAGTCTGATTATGCTTATGCCACATTATCTTCAATTCTAAGACAGGCTTTTCATCCTCCATATTTTAACATTTTTGAAATCAGGGCATTATCTATTTTAAAAAATCTCTGTGGGAATCATTTTTTTCTTCAAAAAGTTCATGGAAAATGTTTAATTAATAGAATCTTAGAATTGCAGCAGTCTGCTTCTGTTAAGATTCACAGCCTTGGAAACTATGGGGCAGCTCTGCTTTGTCCTTATAGGGTCGCTATAAGTCATAAGCAACACAACGGCAACGGGTTTGGTTTTGGTTTAGAATTGAGGAAAAAATACTGATTGAAAATCCCTTTTAATTAGTAAATTGAGTGCTTAATTAAAGGAGAGAAAAAAGGAGTAACTAAAAAAATTACATTGACAATCTTATCCCTCATCGCACCCTACCTATAAAGTGTCAAATGCTTTATTCTCAGCATTTTTCTCACAATTGGGAATTGACCAGGTAAACCTAAGTAATCATGGCTTAGAATTTCATAACAATTGAACAAAGTTCAATTAATAGGTATTTTAGAAGTATGAACTTCAACCACATACAAATTTACATTCTTTACCCCCATGATCGTAAGTTCTCATTAACAAAAGGCTCTAATATCATTCGTATATACTGAGTTTTCTCCTTTCACCAAACTTCAGTCTGAGTCACCTAGTGCTCTTGTTAGCACAATCACTCTGGCTGCTGCCTTGAGAGACTTACCAGTAGTTTGAAAAGGCACATTTGTGAAAGCTCTGCGGAAATCCATGTTGAGCGCTCTCTTGAGTACATTCAGAGTCATGTAGGAAAGGCTCGTGTACAGGTAACTGTCAATGGCCAAAACCACCGAATAGGAGCCAACAATTCCACAAGTCAGTATGTTCAGCTGTGGAAGAGTGGAAGAATTTAGGCATCATCACTGGTAGAACAAAAGTATCTTCTCTCATCTTTGGCCTCAATCATAGAGAATCCACTCGGGCACATAAAAAGGGGCCAAATCTTGCTGAATAAAGATTACCTACAAAGATAAACTGAAAACAACCCTCAACATCCATAAACCAAACCAAACTCAATACTGTTGAGTCAATTCCAACTCTGAGCAACCCTTTAGGACAGAGCAGAACTGCCCCATGGGGTTTCCAAGGTTGGGTTTTAAATCTTTATGAAAGAAGACTGCTACATCTTTCTCCCACAGAGGGTTTGAACTACTGACCTTTCGGTTAGCAGCTGAGCACTTAACCACTGCGCCCACCAGGGTTGCTTTTGACATCCATAGTGAGGTCTTACAACACACTTTATGAGAACAAAATATTACAGAAAATATCTTCTGGTGAAAAGAACTTCCAAACTAAAGTCTAATAGCTGGACCATTCTTCTAGAAACAGCTGAAAGTAATGATCCATCAAGTTGCACTACAGAAAGCCCTACCTTCTCTGCTTCCACTGTTAAAAGCATATTGCTAGTGATGACTTGCTTATAACTAGATGAAAAAAAAAAATCACTGTGTGATAAGCATAAATAGAATTTCTCTTGCTTTCATAATAACAAGGCTATTTAGAATCAATCATCTCATACAAATTACCATACACTCCTCCCTAGTGAATAAAATATGAAAAATTGATGCATAAATGATCAATTGAAGGCCAAGGGCAATATAATAAATGAATCTAACTTTTGATGAAACACTTACTATTCTTAGGCAGCCCATGAAAACTACTGGAATGATAACAGCTATACAAGAGAAGGTGACCCAAAACACAACATCATCACGAAAAATCTTTAAGTTTCCTGAAAAAAAAAAAATCACAAGTAAACAACAGGTTCACCAAGTTAATTTTCTCAGCATCTGAACACAAACATACATCAAAAGTTTAAATAACATGTTCTACATTACTTTGGTGAGTAGCGTCTGGGATCTTAAAAGCCTGTGAGGGGCCATCTAAGATGCTCCACTGGCCTCATCCCTACGGGAGCAATAGAGAATGAAGAAAACCAAAGACACAAGGGAAAGATAAGTCCAAAGAACTAATGGACCACATCTACCACGGCCTCCACCAGACTGAGTCCAGTACAAGTAGATGGTGCCTGGCTACCACCACTGACTGCTCTGACAGGGATCACAATAGAGGGTCCCGGGCAGAGCTGGAGAAAAGTGTAGAACAAAATTCTAACTCACAAAAAAAGGCCAGACTTACTGGCCTGACAGAGATTGGAGAAACCAGTATGGCTCAGTAATGAAGTCACTCCCGAGATTCACCCTTCAGGCAAAGATTAGACTAAAGGGGCACAAAAGCCCAGGGGCAAGGACTAGAAGGCAGGAGGGGACAGGAAAGCTGGTAATAGGAAACCCAAGGTCAAGAAGGGAGAGTGTTAATCCTGGCAGTCATGGCCCCCAAACCTTCTGTTGGCCCAGGACAGGAACCATTCCCGAAAACAACTCATCAGACATGGAAGGGACTGGACAATGGGTTGGAGAGAGATGCTGATGAAGAGTGAGCTACTTGTATCGGGTGGACACTTGAGATTGTGTTGGCATCTCTTGTCTGGAGGGGAGATGGGAGGGTAGAGAGGGTTAGAAACTGGCAAAATTGTCACGAAAGGAGAGACTGAAGGGCTGACTCATTAGGGGGAGAGTAAGTGGGAGTATGGAGTAAGGTGCATATAAGCTTATATGTGACAGACTGACTTGATTTGTAAATGTTCACTTAAAGCTCAATAAAAATTATTTTTAAAAAAATCACAATAAATAAAAAAAAAGGGAGAGTGTTGACATGTCATGGGGTTGTTAACCAATGTCATAAAACAATATGTGTACTGTTTAATGAGAAACTAGTTTGTTCTGTAAACCTTCATCTGAAGTACAATTTAAAAAAAAAAAAAAAAGCTTAAATGACAACTAGGAAATACCTAGGCAAGTAGAAAAAAATTCTTACTTTCTTCGTTTAAATGTCAGTACAGCCCCCTTTGAAAGGTGTATCTTACAAGTGTGTATGTGAGGGACAGGGAGAGATCAAGAACATCAATGCTCTGTACTTATCACCAGGATAATTGGAAGGTACAGTAATTCAGGAGTACCTGGATGGCACAAATGGATAAGCACTCAGCTACTAATTAAAAGGTTGGCAGTTTGAGTTCACCTACTGGCACCTTGGAAGAAAGGC
This sequence comes from Loxodonta africana, assembly GCF_030014295.1. Lineage (NCBI taxonomy): Eukaryota > Metazoa > Chordata > Mammalia > Proboscidea > Elephantidae > Loxodonta > Loxodonta africana. The sequence continues at coordinate 111,604,007 of NC_087345.1, read as the reverse complement.
CTGGCAATCTGTTTCCAAAAGATCACAGCCATTGAAAACCCTACGGAGTGCAGTTCTACTCTGACACACATGGGGTTGAAAATGAGTCAGAATCAACCCCACAGTAACTAGTTTTTTTTTTTGCGGGGGGGCAGGGTAGGAGTAGTTCAAGCTCTTCCACTCACTAGGTCTGTGAACCTGGGCCTAGAGCTCCTAGCCCATAAAACGAGAATATTGAACAGCATCAACTCCAGGCTCTAGCTCTAAATTTCTGACTCCATGATTTTGTACTGCAAAGTAAAAATACAAATAAATGGCTATGAACTCACACCCAGTATTAATAAGCAAAATCCATCTAATAGATTTTTACTATCAAAGTGTTTCCTGTGAAGCCACTGCACATTGGCAGACGTGATTTCCCTGGGCATCAGGAAAGACAAGAGCTAACCACTCATCTACTGTCGTTCTCCCCCTGCTGAATTTCAAAGTGCAGCACACTTGTAGGATGATAAACATATCAGAATTCCTGCTCATAAATTAAGTTTAAAAACCAAGAACACAAGTCCAGTGTTTAATACTGACACTGGCGCCATCATTCAGTCCATTTGTCAGCTGGCTCACATATCCTGGGCAGAGTGGGAGATCCAGAGTGAGAAGATCTGACCTCAGGACCCACGTGTTCCTTCTCTAAAGTGAACTGCAACGTGCTGCCATAAGGTGGATTACGGGCCATAGCCTCTACTTTAACTATATAGTACCAACCTTCACAAAATACACGTAACTTAACAAAAAGCCTTTCAAGGAAACCAGGGATTGAAAATAGTAGTTATGATGCAAACATGTGAAGAGCTGACCCTCTCAGAGTATAAGCTCTTTGCTATCCACATTATACAATGAAATCAATAGTAATCTAATCACCTCTGAGAGGTCAGCCAAATAGTTTTCAAATTTTAAGACTTAAAATATGGACTTTTGCACCCACTATGACTATAGGGTCACCATGAGTTGGAATCAACTCAACGGCAATGGGTTTGGTTTATGGTTTATCGCTGAGGAGACCCTCACCCCAAATGTCCTTGACCTATGAAATAGTTCACAGGCAAACATATAAAGGGTATATGCTAAAATTATTTCTACCAATAGAAGTAGTTAAAGTTTAGTGACAACTTCTCTAGGCTATTTTTATAAAGAGGGAAATTAAGAGGCCTTTCTATTTATATTATCTCATTTACTCCTCAATTCTACTCTATAAGATAGTTACTGCTCTTACAGGTGATGAAACAAAGCTTCAATAACTTGTACAAGGTTATAAGTTAGTGAGAATACTAGTGACAGAGCCAGAATGTAAACACGGGGTTTTTTTTTTTTCTGACTTCATAATTTTTGCTCATTCTACTCATCAAAAACACACTAAACATTAGAAACTATCAACACCCCCATCCTCCAAACATTAAAAAAGGGGAGAGCCCATAATGTAGTCTTTGAGTCCCTAGAGATTTAGGGTGGGGCCCCAAATCTATTTTCAACAAACACCCCACATGAATCTGTAGGTTAGCAAAGTCTAAATAGCACTGCTCTGCATCAGACTGTCTTCTCTTTTATCTAATATTATAACATAAAAACTAAGCATATATCACAGGAATGAATCAGCCTAATAGAGCACCTCAGGATGTAGATATTCTGTTTTTTGCATTTTGAAAATGTGAGTTATTGAACAACAGCAAAGAAGGTTAACTTTCAAGTTAACCAGGTTTTAAAAAAAAAAAAGGAGAAATTGAATTACTTAAAAACAAATTCCCAGAACCATTCCCATGCTACTTACTACCCTGGTGTTGCTGCTGTTGGTTGCCATCAGATTCCAACTCATGGTGACCCCGTGTGTGTCAGAGTAGAACTGCTCTATAGGGCTTTCAAGGCTGGGACCTTTCAGAAGCAGATTGCCAGGCCTTTCTCCCAAGGCACCTCTGAGTGGACTTGAACCACCAATTTTTCGGTTAGCAACAAGTGCATTAACCGTTTACACTACCCAGCAACTCCACTTGAATCTAGAGAGCCCAAATAAAGTCTCTCAAGCAATGAACTGAACACACAAAACGTGAGTTATGGATCTCCTACCCAGCGGAGTGAAGAACATCATAGATGAGATGAGGAACCCCAGCACTAGTCCAACACACAGCATGCAGAACACGAGGGTTCCAAATCGCCACCATGTACCGACCAAGAAAATTCCACCAATGCTTCCCGCTATGGCTGTTAGAATCAGACGAACTGTACAAAGGGAAAAGATGAACGGATTGATCACTAGCAACAATCCCAACCCCATGCTGAGACACACAATACCACTGCCAGAGCCAGCCCCAGGCTTTCTGCTGGTCTCTGCAGTGGTCTCACGACACAAGCATGGAGAGACCCTCTTCCGGGAGGGGCCTGGTCTGAGTTGTGGAAGCTAGCCAGCAAGCTAAGCCTCACAGGACTGGTGACAGGCCTGGCCTGGCACAACCTGGAAGTTAGAGCTGAGGAAGAAGAGCTGACCAGTATTCTGTTAAATGTGTTAGGGGAGGAGAGGGTGTTTATTTTAAGGTAAAGAACATCTTAACATTTTGATTGCTGTAAATTTCATATCATTAGTATATTACATGATTTATAATCAATAAGGCCCTTCATTTCTCTAAGTACTAAGAAATTTACCATGCAGATTAAAACACAGGAAGATAAGGTCTGAATGAGTAGTTTAGAAAAGATGTTTAGAGCATAAAAAAAGACAAAAACCAAACCCATTGCTGTCGAGTCCATTCCAACTCACAGCAACCCTATAGGGCAGAGTAGAACTGCCCCATAGGGTTTCCAGGATGCTACTGGTGGATTCAAATTGCCAGCCTTTTGGTTAGCAGCCAAGCCCTTAACCACTGAGCCACAAGGGCTCTGTTTAGAGGATGGGTGGCCCTTTATTTTACACATATAATGGAATATTGGACATAATACTGCTCAGACTGTAGAAGGAAAGGTGGTGTGTAAACAGCATCTTCCCATTTGAACACTCCAACTATATAGTTTTTACTTACTATCATACTTAATAGGTGTCAGTCTTGTAATCAGTATATAAAAGAAGAATCCCATGAAGATGAAACCTATAAAGAATAGTTCTGGTACCAAACCAGCAGGAAAGTAAAAGAAAACATGCTATGGTTAGGCACACTTTTTACAATGCAATTTAAGTATCTCATCTACAAATATACATTTAAACTCCCAGAATTTGCACATCAGGGCATTCAGAGAAGAAAAATTATTATCTAAGAGGAGAATTTTAGAAGTCATTGGGAGTAAATACTATTATTATTAAACAGATACAATATTAAAGTATTAACTACAGGGTATACTTTTTTAAATCTAGATCAATTTCAATTATTAAATTGTTAATTCCATAGCTCATTTTAATATATTTATACTTAATACAAGAATAGTACTTTTGTCACTTGTGTCTGATCTGAAATTACACACTAAATTTCAATAGTTACGTAGGCAAAAAAAAAAAAAATTTTGCAAGTTAAAAAAATATAACAACATATTCCAAAACATCAGGTCAGCAAGCTTAGTAGTTAAATGTTATCACATCATCCTACACTTTGAGGAATTAAATTGTCTTCACAATACGCTCTGCCCAATTAATCGTGAAAGTAGTAAGGGAGGGAAAACCAAAAACACTAGTTGCCATTTAGTCAACTTCGACTCATGGCGACCCCATGTGTGCTCCATAGGGTTTCTAATGGCTAATTTTTTGGAAGCAGATCACCCGGACTTTCTTTGAAAGCACCTCTGGGTGGACTCAAACCACCAACCTTTCTATTAGCTCTTAACCATTTGGACCACACAGGGACTCCTAATGGAGGGAAAGGAGCTGCCATTTCAAACAATTTCTAAAAGCAAGTGTAAAGAGTTTTATTACAACAGGATTATGTTCACTCTCCCCTCGAGGCTCAGTTACAGGGCTTGTTGATTAATTAAATGAAGTTTTTTTCCTTTTTAGTAACTGAGAGCATCAGTTCCATAAAAGTCAACCCAAAGAATTCCGATCGATTCAAGGGGTATAGTTTACACTGCACTTTGCTCACTGATGCGGACTCTGGAGTTCCAGTTTGGTGTCCGAACCTTCCAGGACTGAGTAAGACATTTCGATCTCAGTGTATATTGCAGCTGTGTAGCCGACGTATACAAAACCAAGTCAATCACCGTCACCAAAATCAACATATATTTCTATTAAACCATCCTGATTTCTAATCTAGGCTATCTTTTGCCTACAAGCAGATCTAGCAACTGAAGAAGTCTGCTGCACAAACCAAATTTTATTCCCCTGTTAATAAGAGGAGCTTGCACTCCATTGTTAACAGAAGGGATAAAAAATAAAAATGCAAAGCAACTCAGCAAAATCTTTACGAGAAAAACCCAGCCACAAACCTATGAAGATAAGTAACTGCTTACTCTCCTTCCAAAAGAAACCCAGACCCATTGCTGCCGAGTCAATTCTGACTCATAGTGACCCTACAGTACAGAGCAGAGCTGCTTCATAGGGTTTCCAAGGAGCAACTGGTGGCTTCAAACTGCTGACCTTCTGGTTAGCAGCTGAGCTCTTAACCACTGCACCACCAGGACTCCAGGTCATAAATCCCCCAATAGTGTTTAAGAAAAAAGACCACAAGGCATATAAAGAGCCACTACATCAGATGTATAATACCTGTTTTCCAGAATCTGTGTCCAAAGAAACAAATGAAGAGACCAAGCAGGGCAAAGAGAGTAAAGAACACTTTGGTAGATACTCTTCCTAAAAACAATGAAAATGTAGTGGATAACATAAACAATTTGATACTTTGTATTTAACTAATAGACAAAAGCTTCATGAAAAAAGGAAACTGACAATGATTTATTGCATACATATATAAAATTATTTTTTAAATATCCTTGCCACCACTAATGAATATTCACTGTATCTATAACATTGCTACATTGACTATTCATTGCTGCTATAACAAAAGAGAAATCAAACAATATATGTTTCCTGAGAGAGGTATACAACACTACCTATGACATATTCTTGCAGAAAGAGAGTAGAAGAAGAAGCGGGAAAAGAAGAAGGAAGGAGGCAGGAAGAAAGAGAACCTGCCTAACGCAAATAATTGTTTCTTCAACAAATAAACTGCCAGGAAAATAAGGGGGTGCGGGGGGAGAGTAATAGATATATCAACTAAATGTAATATATAGACCTTACCTGAAACCTAATTCAAACAAACTTTTAAAACCAATTGAGACCACTGATGATTTCCATTGCCTGGAAATTTGCTGCTATTAAGGAATTATTTTCAATATTTCTAAGTGTGTTAATGGTATTGTGGTTATGTTGAGGGAAAAACAGAGCTCATCTTTAAGATATACATACTGAAATATTGGTGAGTATTTGTGAACAAGATGATGTCAGGGGTTTGCTTTAAAATAATGCAATAATAAAGGAGGATGGGAAGTCAGAGAAGAAGGTGGGAGTATAGCTGAAGCAAGATAATGGCAATGAGTCAAAAACTGTTAAGGCTGGGTGATGGGTATATGGGAGTTTGTTAAAGTTTTCCTAATAATAAAAAAGTTTAAACTCAAACATGCATTAAAATAAAAGAACATGTATTACACTCTAACTCACACAAGTACAAACTACCTTTATATTACAACCTTATCAATTATATATATATTGTTTGGGGAAAAAACATTATAATAATAAAGCACAACAGTAATATGCTTCATGATGTCAACAAATCCCTAATTCCATAACCTTTAATAGGCACAAATTTAAACATAAATAACATTAACCAAAAACCAAACCAAACCCATTGCTATTAAGTCAATCCCAACTTACAACGACCCTACAGGACAGAATATAACTGCCCAACAGGGTTTCCAGGGCTGTAATGTTTACGGAAGCAGACTGCCGCATCTTTCTCCCGTGGAGCAGCTGGTGGGTTTGGACTGCCAACCTTTTGTTAGCAGCCCAGCACTTAGCCACTGCGCCATCAGGGCTCTTCATAAACATTACTGTTCAAAAGTGGAGCTTATTTAAGAGAAGAACCTGCTCACTAACTTGCCACCCTCATAACTCCTTAGAGACAAGCATAAAAAGATAATTCCAAATTAAAAAGAAAAACACCTGTACTATTTCACAAGCTAATGTTAACAAACCTACCACAAATCAAAATAAGTTAAAATGTTTTAGAGAGCTCAGATGGAGATACCATAAAGACATACATTTAAATAAGAAACACAGACAGATGACCAGAATTTGTAGGCCCTAACATATACCTATATATCACTCTTCAAGAATGAAGATTACAAATGAAAAAAGATTGAACAAAAGATTAAAACTCCACGTTCTACTATTTCAGACCTGTGGTTGATTATCATTTTAGGATTCAATCTTTATACCCAAAATATGGAGTTCACTGGGATGATTTTTTTTCAAATGCAAATTTGGTGGAAGTTTCCAGCAAGTATAATCACCAAAACGGCAAGGTCTTCCAGCCCAATAAAGACTGACCTAAGGACTGATGGGCTACCTGGTTGTTAACTGCTATATCCCCAACAACTAGGAAAGAGAGTGGAATAATGTGAGGGGCCTAAAAGATATCTGTTGAATGAGTGAATGAAAAATAGACAAAAGCATTTTTAGTATTTTTAAGTTCTCTATTAGTTGATATAGATCTACAAAGCCAAAGAAAATTTTTTCAAAGTTTAAATCCATAATACTTACCAAGGGAAGAACAATTACCCTCCATTGCCTTAAAGGTGCAAGCGTATGTGTGAACAGGAACATAAGCAGCAGATGTATTTAGCAGTGGGTCCCAAACAATGACATTATAAATTACACCTTGTGCCCGGAGAGAGGAGAAGTAAATACTTGTCTTATCATTAGCTGTTAGGGTAACCACCTGAAGCCAAAAATAATGCATTATCGGTATTTACATTAAGAAAAAAAAAAGCTACTTTAATTCCATGTGATATTAAATTATAATTCTTGTTTAAAACACACACCAACCCTTTAAGCTTTGTCAAAGGACTACCCCACACAGTTTGTGTGTTAATATGAACAAGCTCTTACACAAACTGCTTCTAAAGTTTTTGTACAGTGTTAAATGTTATTAACTTATGTAAAATATGATGGATATCATGTGTAAATGCTAGTTAGGACGAGGCAAAAAGAAATTTTTTTCTCATCTACTAAACTGTAAGCCACATATGGACAAGGGCCATGTTTATCTTGCTCAATAATCTTTCCTCAACACTTAGTGCAATGCCTGACACACAGTAAGTGCTCCATAAATGTTAGCCATTACTACTAGCTCTGTAACTGGCATACACAATGTTTGCTAACATCTTTTAGAAAGTATCCACTAATTTTTCTCTGACAGGCTGTGAAATAAGAAAATATTACATGTGGATGTGTTATATAATAATTCTTAACTTCCCATTTAAAGTTTTTTTTTTTTTCAGATAGGTAATACATACACTAGAATAAACAGACGCTCTATATAACTACAATACATAGACATGTTCCTACTAATACAGAAATGAGAAAAGTAAAATATCAGAGTTTCCAGAATAAAATAATTATGAGCTTCCCAGAAGACTTCCACAGTTCAGGAATATCCTGCTGAACCATTTTGAAGTAAGTTAAAAATATCATGCCATTTCACTTCTAAATACTTAAGCATGCATGTCCTAAAACAGTGTTTCTCACAAGTAATGTGCCTAAGAGTTACTGGGAGATCCTGTTAAAATGCAGACTTTGATTCTGTAGGTCAGATGTGATACCTGAGATTCTTGTTTATAATAAGCTACCAGGTAATGCCAATGCTATGCACCCGTCTACTCTGGGTAGCAAAATACTAAATATAAGGATATTCTGTTACATAACACAATACCTCGGCTCATCTAAGAAAATTAACAGTAATTTCTTATTATCTATTTAATTCATGGTCCATATTCAGATTTTCCCAAGTGTCTTTTACAGCTTTTAACCAAGTTCTTAACCAAGAGCTAACCAGATTTCATACTTGCTGTTTATCTCCAAACTCTGTTAATCTGGTACAGATCTTCCCATCATGCTCTTCTACCCACCCACCAGCAACAATAATGACTTCTGAAGGATGGAGTCAATTATAGAATATTCCACAGTCAGAATGTGTTATCAAATTGCGTTCACGGTATCTAACTTGTTCCTTTACCACCTGTATTTCCCATAAACAGGAAATCCAACAGACTGAATTCAGGTTAAAAGTTTTTTGTAAGAATACTCCAAGGCAATGGTGGTTATTTCATACTGCATTACATAATGAGTATGTAACGCACACTGACCCACTATCAGTTAAGTGAACTTTGACCACCTGGAAAAGGTGAAGACCACCAGATCACTTCACTCTAAAGGTAGTTTTCCCTTTTACTCTAAAGGTAATCAGAATTAATCTGATATTTTATATTATATCCAATATAAAGAAGTGCTTTCTCTGATCAACTAAGGATGAATTACAGTTTCCTCTTTTAAAAAGGCAGAGTAAATTCCTTCCCTTTACCAAATTTGAGCATAAGGATTTGGTGTAAGCGTCATCTCCAGTGGTAGCAACTGAGTTTTTTCTTTTTTGTTTTTAACTTCAGCATGGGCTCATTTTTATTCATGGCTTACAATCAATCATGATCATTATTTTTTTTTTTTTATTGTACTTTAGATGAAGGTTTACAGAACTAGTTTCTCATTAAACAATTAGTACCCATATTATTTTATGACATTGGTTATAGAGGTGTGAACCTCAGTAGTGACTTCATTACTGAGCTAAAAGGGTGTCCGGGGGCACTTTTGGGGTTTCTCTAGTTTCTGTCAGGCCAGCAAGTCTGGTCTTTGTTTTTGAGTTAGAATTTGGTTCTACATTTTTCTCCAGCTTTGTCCGGGACCTTCTATCATAATCCCTGTCAAAGCAGTCAGTGGTGGTAGCCAGGCACCATCTAGTTGTACTGGACTCAGTCTGGTGGAGGCCATGGTAGATGCAGTCCATTAGTCCTTTGGACTAATTTTTCCCTTGTATTTTTAGTTTTCTTCATTCTTCCTTGCTCCCAAAGAAGTGAGACCAGTGGAGTATCCTAGATGGGCGCTCACAGGCTTTTACGACCCCAGATGCTACTCACCAAAGTAGAATGTAGAACATTTTCCTTATAAATTATGTTATGCCAATTGAGCTAGGTGCTCCCCAAGACCATGGTCCCCACAGCCCTCAGCCCAGTAATTTTGTCCCTCAGGGAGTTTGGATGTGTCTACGGAGCTTCCATGACCTTGCCTTGGACAAGCTGTGCTGGCTTCCCCAGTACTGTGTACTGTCTTACCCTTCACCAAAGTTACCACTTATCTATTGTCTATTTAGTGTTTTTCCATCCCCATCCTTTCTCTCCCTTGTAACCATTTCCTTTTGCATGTAAACCTTTACATGAGTTTTTACAATAGTGGTCTCATACTTGTCTTTTTGTGATTAACTTATTTCACTCAGCATAATGCCCTCCAGATTCATCCATGTTACAAGATGCTTCACAGATACATCATTGTTCTTTATCGCTGCGTAATACTCCATTGTGTGTATGTACCAGTTTTTTTACCATTCATCTATTGATGAGCATCTAAGTCGCTTCCATCTTTTTGCTATTGTGAACAATGCTGCACTGAACATGGGTGTGGATATGTCTATTCCTGTGGCGACTCTTATTTCTCTAGGATATGTTTCTAGGAGTAGGATTGCTGGATCATATGGTATTTCTATTTCTAGCTTTCTAAGGGACCCCATATCGTTTTCCAAAATGGTTGTATCATTTTGCATTCCCACCAGCAGTGCATAAGAGTTCCTATCTCCCTGTAACCTCTCCAACACAATCATTATTCTTTGTGATGCCTGAACTGCCCCAAAGTTGGCTAATGCCCTTTAAAAAGGCTTCAGAGTTCTACTGACATACCTTCGTTAGTCTTTGAGGGTTTCTTTGCATTCTGGAGCATTTAACTTGCTTTTCACTAGCCTAAATAGGCCCTGTTATGAGATCTTATATTCCTCATGAGAATAAAATTGGTCTTGAATATTTCTTACTTAAAAAGGCAACTGATAGGCTTTACCAACAGAGCTTCTCAATTCATAAGTAAGCAAACCAGTTTTCTTCTATGTTGAGTTTCTCAGAAAGAAATTAAAATCAACCCCCACCATGAAATTAATGTAAACCAGCAAGAATTTTCAGTAAAAAGTGGGTAGAGAAACAAGCAGAGAAAAAGCTCTGCCTTATCATGGGGCAATAACATCCTAGGGGACCCCCTCAACAAAATGAGATCTTGCTCTGCAATGCACATTGCCCCTAGTCTATCACGTGCCCTATTTCAATCACTTTCTACATAATCAAGTTCTCTATCAACCTTCCAAGAAGAATCAGAGTAGTCTAGAAGAATTCCATCCATCAACCACTAGACTGATGAGCAACCTTGTATATTATACAGCTACCTTTCACGATATAAAGATAAAAATCCTGCCCTCCACAAAAATGATCTATAGCAGTGAGTCTCCAATTTTAATGTGCATAGGAATCACCTGAGAATCTTATAAAAATGCAAATTTTGATTCAGTAGGTCTAGGTACTAAGAGTCTGCAGTTCCAACAATCTACTAGGTGATCCCAATGCTACTAGTCACGTTCATACTTCAGAGTAGCCAAGAGTGTGGGGCTTGAAAGCTCAAAGAATGTTTTTGCTCCAAATTAGAGACTCTGAATTTGGGTTCAAATATTAATGCTAATGTGTATAATCTTGAACAGTTCCTCATTAATTTTTCTCAAAACACTACATTCCTTACACTTGTCAAAAGTTTTATCTAATTTATGAGACAGAGTGGGAGTACACCCACTTCCACCCATATCTCAAGAATACCAAGACACATATGTGTTTGCAACTAGAACTTAATATAATTTAAATGCATCTCCTCAACAGCCAACACCCCCTTGGGATATCATTAGCAGACTCCCAAGACGATGAAGAAATAAAAGAGAATAAAATGATTATCTCAGAAGGACCAAAAAAACAATAAAGCAATAACCTTCTGGTAGCTTCTCCTCTTCTCAGCACTTACAAAAGTGTCACAACGTAGCCACTCAAATCACAAGAATCAGATTTACCTTGACGGCATTGGCCTTCACCTGAGGCACCTCGACCATCCTCTGCAGATGCTTCAGCAACACCTGCTCAGTGAGGTCATTCTCGGGCAGAAAATACTGATAGACATCATACCGCAACCTCCACCTAGAGTCCTGGCCCATCCCAACGTCACATGGCGGAGGGTCTGTGCCTCTAAAGTCAACCAACAAAACTGAACATCAATCTCTTGCGGTGCAAGTTCCATCTATAAAGAGGAACCAAAGCTCTAATTTCATACTCTTGCAACAGTTCCAATTTAACAGTTCACCTTTTTCAGAGGCGATAACCGGTATTCGGAAGAAAAGTAACACGCTGAGAGGCTGTGAGGTTAAACGATCAGATTCCGCTATCAGTCAGGCCTAGAGGCAAAACCAGCTTTACCATTTGTTAGAGGTATGCATGTGAGCAAGCCACTTAACCTCAATAACCATGAGGGAGCCTCTCCGTAAAATAAGAACAACTGGCCCTTCTTCATAAAACTGTTAGGATTAAACGGCAAAAATTACATAGCACTCAGCATCACAGATGAGGCACAAGCGGTTGCTATCAAGTCGATTCTGACCCATGGTGAGGCCATGTAAGTCAGAGCAGAACGGTGCCCCGTGGGGTTTCAATCGCTGATTTTTCAAAAGTAGGTCACCACGCCTTTCTTCTGATGTGCCTGTGGGTGGATTCGAACTTCCCACCTTTTGGTGAGCAGAAGGAGCACTCAAATGTTAGTTGTTATTAATATTAAAGTAAAAACTGAGGCAGAGTTTAGCTAAAATAATAAAGCCCTTATAAAAATATAAAAGTATTTTAGGGCTGCAGAATGCTTTCTATATTTAAAATTCTTTACAGAAATTAAGCTATACCTGCGAGCTCAAAATAGAGACTTGGCATCTGGCTATTCAAATAAAAAGAGTTGATAAGAATGGAGGGGGAAAATATTGTGAATAAGAACTCAAATATTAGTAACAATATTTAAATTATACCAATTCCAAACAAAAAAAATTAAGCCAATTCAATTTTACTGAAGAGACCTACGGATTCTGAGACAGTTCCCTGTATCTACACAATAGCTACTCACGCATGTTCTAAAAGCAGTTTAGGAGACGGGAGACAGACATACCTTGCATAGCCTAGGTTTGCTGGAGCAAATTTGATGCTCGTTTCAAAGAAATTATACTCCATGTAAATGTTGGGATCGATATCTAAATCAAACTCCAAATTACAGCCTCCAGGGACAGGATCTAAATGAAAAATAAATAACAAGCTACTAAAAAAAATTCTAATATATCTAAATCATACTCAGAAAAACAGAACTTTCATCTTACAAGAATTTCCCAGGTAAAAGTTAAACATTCTTCAGAGCTTCTAGTTTTATACTATCTCATGAACTAAGGTTAAAGAGGTTAAGGTTAACTGGAGTTAAGAGATCTAAAGCAGGGGTCAGCAAACCTTTTCTGTAAAGGGTCAAGCAACAAATATTTTAAGCTTTGTGGGCCTGGCAGTCTTTGTTTCAACTATTTCACTCTGCTCCTGTGGGCAGCCATAGACAATATGTAAATGAATAGGCATAGCCATATTCCAACAAAACTTTATGTGCAAACACAGGCAGCAAGCTGGATTTAGCTCATGGTCTGTAATTGGCCAGCCTCTTTAGAGTAAAAAGGTCAGAAGAGACAGATTCCTGAGCTGGGGTCCAAGGATGGGTTTCAAAAGCTCCACAAACATCCTAAAATTATAATGTCAAATATTGAGTTCATGCATTTCCTAGGGGGAGAAGTTTTTATCAGACTTTGGGTGTCTGTGACTTCAAAAAGCTTAAGAACATGGAGATGAAAAAAAAAAAAAAAACTGCCAAAGAGAAAAGAAATTCTGTGGGTAATAGAGGAAGGGGTGTCTGTTTTTCACATGCTGTTCCCACCAGAAAGGAAGACATGGTGTTATTGTCACAGCTGGAATCGTCTTTGCATATACACAAAAGAGTAAAAATAAAAGACTCCAAGACCTCCAAGAGTTTACAGGAATAAGAGCATTTGAGTACTTAATTAAAAACAAAATTTGGATATTTCATTTCCACCAATAATGTGGCCAAAGCAGTTCTTCTTTTCTTATTAGAAATCCTATTTATGACCTTTACACACGACAAAATTTAAAGTAACCAGACATTAGCTCAACTCCACATGAAGAACCGTATATGGTCCACTCTGGTGGCATTAAGATAGAACAGGGTAAGCCAATTTAAAGATTTATAAGATCACAAACTTCATACACTCATACAATCATTCCCACAGTTGGCTCTTAGTTTCCACAAACTTTTGGAATTCTGATGGTTGACTTCCCCTGGCCAGATCTGGAATGGAGATATGCAGTGCGGACTTATGTTTCAACGTCATATGGAATCTTCCTCAAAATTCTGTGCTGTTCTTTCGGACTCTCCTTTTCCTGCATTTCCAAATATTTACTACATTTTAGAAAATGATATACATTCTAATTGAAGCTCCAGTGTTCATAATTTTGCTTTGTACATTGTACTTTCATGGAAGGTCAAAGATATCGTGGTTTTTCACCAAGTACCATTTTGCTACAGATCACATTTTCTCTCTTCAACTTTGGTAACTTTTTGTATTCTACCTCCTTTACCAGCCATTGTTCCTTCACTTCTGCTTTACCACTAAACTTTTTAAAAGCAGTCTAAATTTCCTTACTTATATCCATTCTTCAATCTCTGTAATCTAGTTGCCATCCATACTGCACCACTAAAATGACACTCATTAAGGGTCACCGTTGACTCTTAATTGCCCTATCATATAGACATTTTCAGTCACTTCTCTTGACCTCTCTGAAGCGTATTATTTACCACTTCTTGCTTAAGGTGCAGCCTCCTGGCTCTCCTCCTACCTGTGCAGCTACTTCTCAGTCTTGGGCCTATTCCTCAGCAGTCAGTATCTCCCAAAACAGCATCTGGCATGTGGCAGGCACTATGACAGCATTTACTGTTATTTTTTTCTTCTAAATCTCTAACTACACTCTAGACAAACATCTATTTCGTGATGGTTCCATATCTAACCTCACCTCTCCACTCTAAGTCCCTATTTTAAACTACCTACTAGGCATCTCCATCTGGATGTCCTATAGGAATCTCAGATTGTATCCTAAAATGAAATTGCTATCTCCCCATCCAACTCCCCAAAACATTTACCACCACCACAAGGCTGTTCCTACATCTGTTGTGCATCACTATCTATCAGCTGCCCAAATGGGAGGTCCGGGCTACCCCCTCTTATAATCCATAACCACCGGTCATTGTGTCTTATCAATTCTACCTTCCAAATATCTCAAGTCCAGCCCTTCTTCTCCATCTCTTCTCTTGTGGTTCAGATCCTCATTTCTCACTTTGACTCCTCAAAGGTGTGCTGATACTCCTGACTCTGCTAGGCCCTCTTCAATCCACCTCACACTGCTTCTAGAGTTTGCTTTCTAATAGACAAAATGGATTGCATCATTCCTCTGCTTAAAATTTCTCTATGCCTCCTCTGGAACCCACAGAACAAAGTGCAAACCTCAAATGGTATACAAGGCCCACACCCACTACTCATCACTCTCCAAATTTACCATTCTTCTTCCACATCTTCATGACATTGAGCTTACTGCTTTCTCTGCCTAGAACAGCCAACTAACAGGTGAAGGACTATGTCTTATCTTTCTATTAGTGTTTCCCCAAGGTCTCTTTAAATGTTTTTAGGATGAAAAAATTTATTCTCTTAGTCACTACCTGGGCTTTCAATCATTATGCCAATTCTCTGGTTCCCTTGCTATTAAAACCTGATTCAATCAATTATACTTGTAATAAGCACTTTAAAAAATAGTTTTCTCTAAAATTTCATCAACATGTCCCATATTACCCATCTTTCTGGAGAGTACCAGAGTCAATTACAGAAGCTTACCTCCTTCTGAATAGGAGAGTGGAATAGCCATATTCTGGACAGGCTCAGCATCTGCAGCCTCTAAGTGCCATGTGCACATACTCTGCTCTGGTCTAAGAATGAAAACCAGTCCTATGTCGCTGCCTGTTCCCGAGGTACTCGGAAGAGGAGTCTGCAATTAGAACCAAAAAAAAGTCATCATGAATAGGGAGTTGAGCAAAATATCTGAATTCCAAAGTTGGTCTAATATGCATGTTTTATTCTAGATCTTCTCCAAACAAAAAACAGGCCTTCATTAAATAATTAAAGAATTGTTTTCATCTCTGCATGCAACCATGCATACACATAGAAGGACTCTTTAAAAGATAATCTTTGGTCAGGAATAGCAGATGCACAGTGGGATTCCCAAGCTTTTCTATTTAGCTGAATTAAGACTTACTATGTCAAGCACTGCCTTGACATAGTAAGTCCTGACATAGCCCTGGTGGCGCAGTGGTTAAGTGCTACAGCTGCAGTTCAAATCCACCAGCCACTCCTTGGAAACCCTATGGGGCAGTTCTACTCTGTCCTATAGAGTCACTGTGAGTTGGAATCGACTCAACGACTATGGTTTGGTAACGGGTTTATGCCAAGTACTGAAACTGCCAAGACAAAGCATGAGCCCTGCCGTGAAGGAGTTCATAGTGTTTGGAAAGCTTTTTTTAGTTTAATTATAATTGACATAATAAACTGCACATAAAGTATACTATTTGATAAGTTTATATAATACAGACACCACGAAACCATCAACACACTCACAATAACAAACATATGCATCACCCCCAAAAGCTTCCTCATGCCCCCTTGTAATCCCTCCTCACAAAACCCTCCTCTCTATACTCTCCTCCCTTCACTGGCTTAGAAAGATCTTTGAATAATAAGATGCTAAGCTAGGAGATAACAGATTCAGAGTGTTCTCTTAAAGTTAAGGAAATCGGAAGAAAAAATGCTAGATGATTTTCAATGCAAAAAACAGAAGGGAGAATAACTCAAATATTAATTGATGAACTACAGGGTTAACAGCTTCAAAGAACCAAATCCATCTGACCTAGAGACCGAAAGTGACACGTTTTCATCAGAAAGGGCACAGGAAACAGAAGCAATCTCTTCACACAGACCACTCAATCTAGAGCTATGTGCAGTTCTGGTCATCATCTTCTCTACTGTATAAATACAGTGGAAACTAAAGGCAGCCCAAGAAAGGACTACTATTATCATTAAGGATAACTAAGATCCTTCCTTGGGCCTTGGTGGTGCAGTGGTTAAACGTTTGGCCGCTAATCAAAACATCAGCAGTTTGAATCCACCAGCTGCTCCTTGGAAACCCTATGGGGCAGTTCTACTCTGTCCTGTAGGGTTGCTCTAAGAGTTGGAATCAACTGACACCAATGAGGTTTTTGTTTTTGTTTTTGTTTTCTTTAAGATCCTTCCTGCACAGGAATTAAAGCTCAAGATACTATTCTTCCAGGCTTCTTTTGTTACTTATTAGTTATG
Organism: Loxodonta africana; assembly: GCF_030014295.1. Classification (NCBI taxonomy): domain Eukaryota; kingdom Metazoa; phylum Chordata; class Mammalia; order Proboscidea; family Elephantidae; genus Loxodonta; species Loxodonta africana. The sequence continues at coordinate 111,587,349 of NC_087345.1, read as the reverse complement.
AAGACATCCCTTTATCTAAGCTCCATTTCCTCAGATGTAAAAGAAGGATTGTCAACTACCTTGTAGAGCTGTTGTAAGAATTAAATTAACTATATAGAAAACCAAAGAGCCCTGGTGGCGTAGTGGTTAAGAGTTCAGCAACCAAAGCACTGGCAGTTTGAATCCACCAGCCTCTCCTTGGAAACCTTATGGAGTAGTTCTACTCTGCCCTACAGGGTCTCTATGAGTTGGAAACAACTTGACAGCAAGGGGTTTGGTTTGGTTTTATATAGAAAACCAAATACAGGATTCCCAACCAGAGGCCCAAAGGTCCTACTGATGAAGCTTCAGGAGGTCCTCATGAATGAATGAATGTGTGTGTGTGTATATATATATATACATATAAACATATACACACATATATATACACTGTATATCTATACAACAGACGTGTATATATGCACATAAACATACTTTGTATACACATATATATACTCTGCTTTCTGCTCTGGCTGCAAAGAACTCAGGCAAAATCAATATATGGATCACAGACACTGTTAACTCTTGTGATTAACGCAATTTATTCCTTCCTCTTTTCCTTGGTCAAACTGTTCTATTTCTAGTCTATTAACTAACTCAGACGCATACACACAACACACACACATACACACAATAAACCAACATGGTAGGAACAGAAAAGCAGAAACAAAAAGCAGAAAATACTTAGTTTGAAAGTTAATGTGACCAAATTCTACAACTTTAAACTATATATTAATTTGGTTAAGACAGCTTTGTTTACTAAATTCCAGAATGTTACAATGTAGGCTTAGGACAAATAAAAAGAAGCCCAACTTCATACAGGGTGAAATACATTTATTAGTCTAAAAAGTCATATAGGCTAAATATATATAAATTTGTAAAAGCTAATCCGGAGCATTTTAAAAACTTTTCAAAGCTGAGGTCAAGGTTAAGGGATTTAGTCATGACCTCTGTAACAGAGTTCTTAACATTGCTGGAAGCATAGCAGTGTTATATGTGTAGAAGTGTTATAATTCTTTTATTTTCATGAAAGACTCCAAAAGAATAAAGTTGATTTTATAGGGATTTTAGTGAAATTCAACACTAAATAGCTGAACAACAACAGAAACCTTTATGCTCAGGTAAAAATCATCAAAGACCCACTAGAGAAGAAAAGAAAAAGTAGGAAATCATGAGGAAGGCTTAACTTCAGAGAAGGACACATTTGGCACAAGACACCCTCCCCATAAACTCAGCACTGTCACACCTCTTCAAGGGAGGCCTGCGATACTCACCTCTTAGCCAGTCTCAACTGCTAACTTGACAGGACCCAATCTCGAATTTTTTTTTTTTTTTAAAGTCTTAAACATAGACATCAAATTTCAATGCTTATACTAAATACAACACCCAAATATAATTCTTTGTGCTTACCTTAGAAAAAGACACTGTTGTATTCTGATACTGTGAGTGTATTTGGAAAATAAGAAAAGTTGCATTGCTGGAAATATGACGCAAAACAGCTTCCTCTGGAAAGGGCTTGTTGAGCTTGAAGTATCTAAATTTCCCCAGAGAAAATTCAATAAGACCTACAATGGGAGAAATTTTTCATTATAACATTTGTACCCTTAATATCAGTTTGTAGAAATCACACAGGTAAACATACATGAAATGCTAAATTAATCCCTAGGAAAAACCAACCGAGGTAAATATTATTGCCCCTACTTTACAGATGAGGACAATGAAGCTTAAAGAGGGGAAGCATCCCACCCAGAGTCACTCAGCTAGTGAGCGGTAGAGCTGAGAACTAAAAAGGAGGAAAAGTATTTCAAAACATATGAATAACATTTAAAGTGGTAATGACCCTCAGGGTACCCAGCTCCCAGGGCCCAGGAAAATTCCCTATCTGGTAACAGAGGTAACAATTCTATTCAGAACTCAAAAGCCACTGCTGTCAAGTTGATTCTGACTCATAGGGACCCTACTGGACAGAGCAGAACTGTCATATAGGGTTTCCAAGGAGCAGTTGGTG